>NC_056743.1:237294102-237319614 GCF_019279795.1 Protopterus annectens | reverse complement strand
TATATTTATTTATATATATACCTTTATATATATATATATATATATATATATACCTTTATATATATATTTATTTATATATATATATATATATATATATATATATGTATACCAATATGCAATAGCTTATACTACACACAAAAACTGTTTTATTCTTCATGACCTGAAACTCTTAACATTCAACAGTGCTTCCTTCCCACATCAGACTACCCACTACCTGGGATTGTTTAAAGTATATGTAGCCCTGTACTATGAACTACTGTCTCTGTAAAGCTGTGTTTTATTACTGTTGCACTTTACTAAGCGCATGCTCGCTAGCTACCTAATACAGCCTCATACTCCACTAACTGCTCCTATCCCACTCCCTAGTCTGTCCGTCCTTATCCTATAGCTTGCTCTTAGTCCAGACACTTGGTGGCAGCACACTCCACTGCTGGCCTTTCACCACAGTTAACAATTCTTGCACCCCATTATTGAGGTATCACTTAGATCAAGCCTAACCAAAGTTAGTCTACAGCTCTGTCTCTATCAGAGTACTGAGTGTGAGGTACCTTACCCCAGTGACTTCTTGCATGTCTCGCTATCTACATACATACGGCCCCATCTCATTCATTTGTTGCTCATCTTACCTCTAACTACTCCCTGCTTACCGATTGTTTCTTGCTGGTGTCCTTCATCCCATTTGGCTCTACCTGCTCCGTTCGCCCTGCGGGATCACTCCGCTCCCCTACCATGACCCAATTTCTACCCACCCCCACTACTCCTACACTTATAGCACTCTAGTCCCCCCATCAGCCAATCAAGTTACTTCTCTTCTTTATTCTCCAATACTTCATCTCCCCCTCCCCCATTCCAATGCACTAGGTCCCATAGTCATTACTATACTCCACCCTACTACCATTTCATAACCCCCTCTAATCCTACTTCCTCCTCCACACATACCTTCCAACCATTCACATATATCTAAACACATCATGTCTCTCCCACTGTCTCAAATCATTCTCTCTCTCACCATACTACTTCTAATTCCCTTATACCATGCTACCTCTTATTCCTCTCACAAACTAGCCTATTCCTTCCTTCTTTCCTATTCCCCACCTTGTCCACAAACTCCCATCCTCACCCCTCCAAATCCCACTTTCACACCATATCCTCCTCTCTACTGCAACCAAAACCACTTCACTACATCAAGCTAAAACTTTTTCTCTCCCCAATAAAATGCCAAATACCTAAAGCTATACTAAACATACCACAAAACTCAAAGAATAAACCACAACCCCTGCTCCCTTTTAACTACCTAAGCTTAGCAGGTGACATACACCCAAACCTAGGCCCTACTACCAGCAGCAATCCAACTCCCCTTATTGCTACCAATATTACCAACTCTAAATTTCTTAAACTCATAACCGTCAATGCCCAGAGCCTAAAAAACAAAATAACCCAGTTCCATGCCAGGCTACGCCATACCCTTCCTGACATAGTAGCTGTCTCAGAGACATGGCTAAAACCCAGTATTTCTGACTCGGACATCCTTACCCCTGGATACCAAGTCCTCAGGAATGACTGCCTAAATAGAAAAGGGGGAGGGGTAGCATTAATTTACTCTAGCCTACTCTCCCTCACTCCCTATCAAAACCCTATTCCTCAATTCAGCAAAGCCGAACTAGTCAGAGGAATTCTCAAAGTAAATAACTATAAAAGTATTTGCATTATAGCCAACTACATCCCTCCCGGGAATTATACCTCTACACTCAAAGACATTCTATTATGGGCCTCTACCAATATCAATCTTGAGACGTACATCCTAGAAAACGTAAACATTGACTGGAACAAAATTAATAACAATAATCCCTCCATCACAATCAACCTATTTAATTTCAGTCAACTTACAAATACCGTTACCAGACCCATTAAAAAGAGGGCCCCCCAGGCTCCATACTTGACTGGATCCTAGTCTCTCACCCAAATAAAATCTCCCATACTGGCACCTTACCAGACTCCATCAGTGAGCACTTGCCAGCTGTCATCCATAGAGCAACCCCCACCAGTCCTCACCAACACCAGTATAAACACACATGAAACCTCACAAAGTTTAACCCCAAAAACTTCTCTAATTCTCTCAAACTAATAAACTGGGATAATCTAAAAACTTTTCCTCTAGACCATGACGTTGACTTCTTCATCTCTACCTTCTTAGATACCCTCAACTCCAATGCCCCCCTAGAACAAAATGTATAAAAAGCAATTCAGCCCCTTGGCTTACTAAAGACACCAAAATACTTATGCAACAGAGAGACAAGTCCTGGAAATTTTGCCAATGCAATAAGCACCCTGACACCCTTCTAAAATGTAATCAACTCCATAACCTAGCCAAAAAACATGCTGTACAGGATAAAAAAATCATACTATACCAAACTACAGTCAAATCACACCAAAAACATTCTAGAATTCCATCAACACTCTTCTCAACCCAAGCACCAAGACAAATCCTTGCCCTGATACTAGTAAGTCTGACCCAGAAATAGCCACAATATTCAACTCATTCTTTATTAACTCTATAGCAGAACTCACCAAGACCTTCCCAAACAACAACTCACCTCCTCAACTCAAATCCTTCCCCAACCAACCACCCCTATCTCTCCTCCCACCTTTCATCTCAAACCCATTTCCACCTCATACATACAAAAACTCCTCTCTAAGCTTAAGCATTGCTCCAATGCCCCTGACAACATGCCCTCACTCTTTCTAAAACTTGCAGCAGACGTATTCGCCATCCCCATTAGCATTCTCATTAACAGATCCCTGCAAGAATCTTATGTCCCCAAACTATGATGTGCAGCCTTTATCTTAGCCCTCCACAAAGGAGGCAAAAATTATGGCATCTCCAACTTGTGGCCCATAGCCATTCTCTCTCCTATTTCAAAGAAACTAGAAAAATGCATTCACCTCCAGCTCATGCCTTTCCTTATAAACAACCAACTCCTCATCCCAACTCAACATGGATTCCATCCTGGCCACAGCACAATAACTGCTCTTCTCTCATTCCTAGACATAGTAAACCATGCCTGTGACTCTGGAGAACAAGTATCCACAGTCGTCCTTGACCTCTGCAAGGCCGTTGATACCGTCTCCCATTCCCACCTTCTAAACCACCTTTCTGATCTTAATTTCTCACATAATACCCTCACCTGGTTCAGCAGCTACCCTTCTGGCCAATCTCATGCCATGAAATGGAAAACAGGCACCTCAACTTTCCTTCCAACCCCAACCAAGCGTACCCCAGGGTTCCATTTTCGATCCAATGCTCTTTAATTACTTTATTAATGAATTCCATGCAGCCATTCCAAACATAGATAGTTCAATATGCAGACAACTCAACTCTAGTCTGATCTGCTCCTAACCTCCTCAAACTCAAAACAAAAACTCAGACTGCTTTTTCTACTACTGATAACTGGATGCTTCATAACCACCTCTCTCTAAATGCCGTCAAATCCAACATTCTGCTGTTCTCTCCACATAAATCCCTACCTCTTGACAAAACCTCCTTCAATATTATCAGTCATGCCAACTCCACTATAGAAGTTGTTCCTTTTGTTAAACTTCTTGGGGTTACTATTGATGAACACCTAAAATTCGATATCTATATTCAACTAAATATTAAGAAAACACATCAGAAACTTGGCTTGCTGTATAGAAACTCC
Source organism: Protopterus annectens (assembly GCF_019279795.1). NCBI lineage: Eukaryota > Metazoa > Chordata > Ceratodontiformes > Protopteridae > Protopterus > Protopterus annectens. Next base: position 237,315,916 of record NC_056743.1, on the reverse strand, counting down.
CCACTTTCTCTCCCTTTCCACAAGGCAGACCCTCACTACTACTTACTTACTACCATCTCTGATGTATGGTGCCCCTCTATTAACCAACCTATTTTTCTCCATCTCTTCTAAACTGCAAACCTGTTAAAACAAAATCACTAAGTTTGCCACCAAGTCCAAATACTCAACCCACGACTGCATACCTCTCCACCAGCTACAATGGCTAGAACTTCCAAACTACCTGGAATACCTCCAATTCACTACAGCCCACAAGCTTATTTTCAAGCCTACTAGGTGCCCTGCACTAACAAATGTCTTACCACTATACACCCCTAATAGAACTCTAAGATCTGCCCACCAAAATCTAATTTCTGTACACAAACTAAATAGTTCCCCAGATCAATTTCTTCTCTCCTTTTCCTTAGCCAAAAAAATGGAACTCTCTCCTTCCTTCTCCAGGGATTTCTGAAAACTTTGATCACTTCAAAACCCAGCTCCAGTCTTCTCTCCAATAACAAGAAATGCAATTGTACTCTACCTTACCCAATCCTGCCTAAAACATGCATACATCCATACAAGTAAAGTTTCTTCCCACCTTACCCAATACATGATCAATCTTATCTTCTGTTCTCCTTCAATTGTGAATTTATTACCCACCTCAGATGTTTTAAAACCTCAATACTATGATGATTCTGTACTACTGCTCTCTAATGTACAACCTGGAAATATGCATTGTATATTATACCATGATCCCCCCAAAACGTGCACGCTGATTGGCCAGCGTGCCCGTTGTAAATCGAGTTATACTAATGGAAAAAGGTCCGGTCGCCCGGACTTTTTTCCATTAGTATAACTGCTTTTAACTGTTCGCTATGTTAAATGGGTTTAACATGGCGAGACAGTTTAAAATAAGCAACGGAGATCTCCGTTGCTTATTTTAGCTGTCTCGCTATGTTAAACCCATTTAACATAGCGAGCAGTGTTTAAAAGCAACGGAGAAAGCAAGATCTCCGTTGCTTGAGTAATTCGCTATGTTAAATGAGTTTAACATAGCGAGACAGTTTTAAAATAAGCAACGGAGATGTCCGTTGCTTGTTTTAACTGTCTCGCTATGTTAAACTCATTTAACATAGCGAGACACTCAAAAAGCAACGGAGATTTTGCTTTCTTGCTTTGCTCACAACTCTGATGTACTGCGCAGGCGCGCAGTACATCAGAACCGCCGGATGCCAGACATCTGCGAAGGGCAGTAAACAGGCCTTATACTATGCCATTCCTTAAGAAAAGTAACAGTTTCTTTTCTCAAATAATGTCATGAGTATAATAACTCATTTCTGGTGGGTAATGCTTTTACCACGGTTGGCTTTGTTTGGTCCTCGGCCGCCCTCGGGACCAAACCACGCCAACCGTGGGTAAATTTAGCATTACCCACACCCAGGCGTGGGTTATTGCTATATTATACTATGTTGCTATTTTACTTACTTATGATTACCTTGTAACATGTACTACTTGTTTAACTATTATAATGTCTACTTTGTTTTATGGAGCTTTTCTCCCTGGGCCTCCACTGAAAATGGGCTCCTTGAGCCCAGTGGACCTCCCTGGTCATCAAACTGGAAATAAATGGAAATAAAATGAATTTATGATATGATATAAAAACATTGTATTTGTACAATGTATTTGTTTCAGTGCTAATGGTAGCATTCAGTTCGATATAAGCAAATGTTTGCAACCTGCACAGACATTTTACTGAAAACATATACATTACTCCATTTCAGGAAAAGTTAGACCTCTCTGTTTTTACCCCATCAGATGTGTGGATCTCTCTGAAAGAAACTTTTGCACAAACCAACAGGTGGTTGACAACTAAATTGTCGACTGCAATTTCCTCACTCCTGTTTTCCCAGATTTATATTTCCTTGACTGTATTTTGTATCACTTGATTTTACCACAAGTTTACAATTCATGTGTCTCCTATATTCACCCACAAAGTATGTTACTTTTATCTCCTCAGTTGTGTAACTGTGGACATAGCACAGTTACTTAAGTGGATGTTGGAGTTGAAGTCCAGAATAGGGTGAATACAAGAGCACTTGCCTTCCTCCAAAAAAAAACAATGTTCTGCATTTCTGCATTTGTTCCATTCGGAGCTCCCATCTTCTATAAGCCCCTTATGACATATGCATGTGTAATTAAAGCTATGTTGCATCTGATATCAAACGCCCTGTGACAAGTTATGCATTCACTGCCACTTACCAGTAGATACTAAATCTTAATTTAGCAATGTTAAAGATTATGCTAGGATATTATATAAATAAAAAGATTACCTTTTTTTAATTCAGAGAAATCATTCACTGCTTAAGACAAAAATCAGTGCTATTTTTACTGGACACTTACAGTGGATATAAAAAGTGTACACATCCCTGTTAAAATGCCAGGTTTTTGGAATATAAAAAAGGAGACCACAATAAATAATTTCAAAACTTTTCCTACCTTTAATGTGACCTATAACCTGTACAATTCAACTGAAAAACAAACAAATCTATTAGGGGGAAAAATATAAAAAATAAAGTGTACAATACACTGGTTGCACAAGTCTGCACACCCTTAAACTAATACTTTGATATGTGTGCACACCCTTAAACTAATACTTTGTTGAAGCACCTTTTGATTTAATTACAACATTTGTTCTTCTTGGGTAGGAGTCTATCAGCATGGCACATCTTGACTTGGCAATATTTGCCCACTCTTCCTTGCAAAAGCACTCCAAATATGTCAGATTGCGAGGGCATCTCTTGTGCACAGCCCTCTTCAGGTCACACCACAGATTTTCTATTGGATTTAGGTCTGGGCTCTGGCTGGACCATTCCAAAACTTTAATTTTCTTCTGGTGAAGCCAATATTTTGATAAATCTGGATGTATGCTTGGGGTCATTAGTCATACTGAAAGGTGAAATTCCTCATCTTCAGCTTTCTAGCAGACACCTGAATGTTTTGGGCCAAAAGTGACTGGTATTTGGAACTGTTCATAATTCCTTCCACCTTGACTAAAGCCCCAGTTCCAGCTGAAGAAAAGCGACTTCAAAGTATGATACTGTCATGACCATGCTTCACCATGGGGATGGTGTTCTTTTGGTGATGTGAAGTGTTGTTTTTGGGCCAAACGTACCTTTTGTCGTTGTGGTTAAAAAGTTCAACCTTGGTCTCATCAGACAATAACACATTTTCCCACATGCTTTTGGGAGACATGATGTATTGTTTTGCAAATTTTAGCTGAGCCTGGGTGTTTTTCTGTTTAAGAAAAGGCTTCCATCTTGCAACCCTACCCCATAGTTCAGACATATGGAGAAATATGTGAGATTGTTGTCACACGTAGCACACAACCAGTACTTGCCAGAAATTCCTGCACCTCTTTCAGTGTTACTGTAGGTCACTTGGCAGCCTCCCTGACCAGTTTTTGTCATGTCTTTTCATCAATTTTGGAGGGACATCCAGTTCTTTGCAACGTCACTGTTGTCCCATATTTTCTCCACTTTTTTATGACTGTCTTCACTGTGTTCCATGGTATATCCAATGCTGTAGAAATGTTTTTGTACCCTTCTCCTGACTGATACCTTTCAACAATGAGATCCCTTTGATGCTGTGTAAGCTCTCTTTGAACCATGGCTTTTGCTGTAGCAGGCAACTGAGTAAATATCAGGAAAATTCTACTAGCACAGCTGAACTTTATTTGGGGTTAATCAGAGTCTCTTTAATTGATGGCAGGTGTGTACCCAAGAAGACTGAATTCTGTAATTAAATCAAAAGGTGCTTCAACAAAGTATTAGTTTAAGGGTGTGCACACACAACAAAGTATTAGTTTAAGGGTATGCACACTTGTGCAACCAGCATATTGTACGTTTTTTTTATTTTTTATATTTTTTTCCCCTGACAGATTTGTTTGTTTTTCAATTGAATTGTATGGGTTGTAGGTCACATTAAAGGTGGGAAATGTTTTTAAATGATTTATTGTGGTGTCATATTTTTATATCCCAAAAGCCTGGCATTTACCAGAGGTGTGTACACTTTTTATATCCACTGTATATTGTACCATATGCAATATAATCTTCCTGGCACTCTCCGAGGACAGCAACAGGAGAGGCACCTTTGCCACTTTAATAAAGTATGTCATCAAAGGATTCCCCAAGAGATGATGACTGGTCGTTTATTAGACTGATCTCCTTCCCATGGACAGGATACAGAGCCTTTAAGTGCTTTGTCCTTATTGAGGCCTAAAAGAATTGTCCTATGTGAAGTACAACAAGCTACATGAAGGTATGCCACCTGTTGTGTTTACAGTAGAGTAGGCAAAATCACATTATACTCCTATGCAGGATTTTTCAATGTTTTAGAGAACCTAATACATAGTCTGTTACTATCCCCAGTTTTTGTCATGGCAATGAATGTACTTTACTTCCCAGCTTTGAGATAGCTATGTTATGTTTAAGTGGAAAACTTCTTGAATCAAAGAATAATACGTTTCTAGAGGCAAAAGAAATGTATAAACATAAAATTATCTGGCTATACAAATAATTTGTATATACAAAATATCATCTAATAATAAGAAGCATGGCTCTATTACTTCCGACATGATGCAATTTGCTAGTAGTAATACAGTTTGTTGAATTGAGATTCATTTGTTAAATGGTTGTTAAAGGAAGAAGTCTTTTTAGTTGAAGAGTTTTTCACAGAAGGACAAAAAACTATGCTTTCCTTTGTGAGAAAGGTAAAAAATATAAGTTTTCCTTTTTGTACAACTGTATAACACACCATTAGGTTGCTATGTTGCTCTTCTAGTGAGAGTGTGATTGTGTGTGCGAACATTTTTTTTTTGGGGGGGGGGTCATGAACACACGTGAGCTTTCTGGACAATGCAATTAAAACCTTTAAAATGGTGAACTGTCCCTCTCTCTCACTAAGAATTAGGAATCTTGGAACTGTTTAGCTTAGTTAGGAGGTATGACTGTTTAGTTCAATTAGGAGGTGAGACATTATTCTTTTGTATAAAACCTGTATTATATTTTATTTCTGAAGTACTTTTTTGTTTACCTCCCCCAGGACCTTGCCAAATGGTGGATGGTTCCCCTACATTTGCCCAATTGACTCATTTGTTCCAGTGGATCAGGAGCCACTTACTCGTGGGGAAGGGGAGATACCTATGACTTATGTGTTCCTGTCTGGGAAATCTCATCAGCCTCCATTCCCCAGTAAGAACTGGATGGTAAGGAGTGGGCCAGTTTGCTACTTTTGAAGGGTGCCCTATCCTCTTCCAGTGGGAGTAACCCTTCCCCCTCTGTGACTCCTTCAAGCCCAAAATGCCTATATTCCTAGGGAGAAACTTCCTTCTGCATCCTACGTCTCCCTCAGTCACTTAGTGTGAATGGTCCAATGGCAGGAAGCCAGCCAGATCAAAACTCTGCTGTGTCAACACCTAATGCTCCCACCAGCCACAGCTGCCTTCCTCCTCCTCAGGATGGGTGAATAGGCAGTGGTCACTTGCTCCCATCCTCCCCAGCCAGCTCTTACAGGCACTCAGGTAGCTAGCCATCCGAAAGTTACCTGTGATATAGTTAGAGCTTTATCCCTCTATGCACTGAACTGGCTCATAAATACTCTTCTTTTGAGATGATTCTCAATGGATGAGTTTCAGTGATGTGATCTCAGTGATTGTCACGCTACTGAAATGACAGCCTTGTTTCTCATTACCACACAGAAGGAAAATAATGGATAAAAAATGCAGTCAATGCAACATGGCAGTAAGCATTATAAAGCAGCAAGTGTAATCAGTATTATAAAATAGTAAATCTAATAAGGAGGTAAATGTAACAGGGCAGTAAATGTAGACCGTTAAAAAGCACAGAAATGTAGCCAATTATGACTGATAACCACTGCTTCCTCATTCTGCTTTACCAATTTTTCATCTCAGTGGACAAGCTGGAGATCTTGCGCAACAGCCAGCTTATTTGCTTTTATCCTACTGACTCTCTTTATGGGGAGAAATGGGTCTGACAGCAAAGTAAAAACTGCTCATGAAGAGATTTGGTACCTCATCTCAATTCAGAAAACAACAGTAGTGTCGTGTAGTTTTAATGAGGTTAATTTGACTTTCCTCTGTGAAGAATATATGCATATTGTAAATGGCATGGAAAATTGTGAGTAATCAGCAGAGATCTTGTATCAGCAAAGACTATTAATGATTAATTCTGAGGACTGTGTATCCATAAAAGAAGAATCCTTGCTAGAAATTCTTCTGTCTTTCCTTTTTTTCTGTATTCTACTTTAAATTTGTATGTTTACAGCCTTAGTAACCACCTGCCTATCCTAAGAGTAGGACTGGATTCTTTATTGTTAAAACTATTTTCAGTAGTTTATGGTAGGTCACGTATAGTGAATTCACTTGCTATGTGATGCATGTTGAAATATTTGTAAGCCCAAACACATGCTACTTATGTTTTATTTGTTTATTTCTATTTGATTATACTTCTCATTTGTGTCAGATAATGCTTTATTTGCATGTACTATGATCCTTGGCAGACGCACCCAGATTTCTGCAAGTATGGCTCTTAAGCCATCTGAACTTGTATCTGCAAATAAAGTAGCTTTCACAGTAGATGAAGGCATGACATCACAGACTGTGAATTTTTGTGTGTGCACACGTCTATAACTATTTACTGTTGTCACTCTTGTCCATAGACAAGCAGAATATCTTTTTTTTTTTTTATTAAGTGTTTCATTGGGCCTGTTACTGTGCTGAAATTTTGGTAAGACCCTTACACACTAATTTAGTATTCCAGAAGACTCAATGCTTTTACTGTATTTGCTAATGGCATATGCTGGAATGATTTAATTTTTATAGAATCTGAGGATATACCCTTCTCCCTGAAAATAGGACACCATTAAATTCAAAACTTGTTTATTAAAAGTGTGTTTTTTTTCTTAGCTTTGACTGCAGCCAGCCATTTGGTTTAAACCTGTCTAGTATGTCGAGTGTTTTACCTTGTTTCCTATGATTTTTCGAAAGCATGATTACATCATCACTGACATTCTTAGGATTTTAAACTGCTGGAATTACTTTTTGGATTCCATTCTGAAAAATCTCAGTGGCTGAGTGAACATCCTATATGAGTCTATTGCACTCAAGAGTCTATATGTATAAAATGTGATTGTTTTGAATGCCAGGATGGAGACCTAGTTGGTTACACCTGATATGTGATCTAATCTTGAAAATAGTTTTGTATCATTTAATTCACTTTTTATGTCCAATATCTGGTCTTGGGTGCTGCCCTCTCGTTATGGACCTTTTGGTTGCTTTCATGTCCACACACATTCTATCTTCATATGGGTTCTTTGGCGGTAGCCTTATACCGCTTGGAGTTTATCCTAACTTTCTTTCTCTGATAAGTAGTATCTCTTTTTCTACTTTGTTGTGCAAATTGAAGGGCAGAAATTGGCCATAGCATAGCACAACATAACAGTATTAGTTACTGAACTATTTGTAACCATTTTTGATATACCTTTAACCAACCAATGACCTCAGGTAATTCTTCGTAGTCTTCAAGCAGAAGATTAAGTTGGTCAGTTTCTTTTATAAGCTACTGTCTACATTTTACATTGACTGCTGCTGAGTGAACTGGCAGAGGGATATCTCCTAGATATCAACTACTGCCATGCAGTAAATTTAAAAGTGTAATACTAAGATTCTACTATACTGTGGCGTCTCTGATCATTGGATTTAACAAATAGTAAGCAGTGCATTTCTTTTATATAAATTTGGTCTTCTAATTAGCATGTCAAAACCATCTTCTGAAAGAATATTGACAAGACCTGAGCAATAAGCATTTTCATGTTACTGTTCTATATCTTTACTTTGATTTCTTAGACTTTATGTTGTCATCTAGATGTGCTGCATAAAAATAAAACCCTTATCTTAATTTTGTGATGCATTTACATTGCTTCCATTGTACATTAACACTGTTCTAGTCTTCAGGATTATTTTGCTTTTCGTGTAACTTTGTCATTCTGTTGTTGATTGTACTATTTACAATCAAATGTTTACTGTGTTACCAATGCCTTGGTAAAGTAAACTATCTTTTCATAATTGACGTGTATTTTCAGAAAACAAAGACATTGTCTGCTATGAAAATGATTCCTTCGACAATATCCATTTTGAGGTAAACCTTTCCTATTATTGGCTGTATTTACACAGACTTCCATGGTGTCTGCCTCTATCTCATGCCCTTATGTTTCTGACATCAACCTGCAAACAAATATAGAAAATAGGAAAAACTGGAGCAAAGAAATAAAATACTAACAAAAAAAAAAAAAAGTTAGTGCTTTTGTCTGGCTAGCACACAACAGGGACTTTTTCGGAGCAAGTATAAAGTGGAGCAAGACAAGAGCATGTTCCTGTTTTACAAATCCTTTGTCCAACTTAACCAACCAAAAGCACTTTTACTTTCACATATAAATATATTTGTAAAATAAAAACTTCATATGCAAATATGTAAATTTATGTACAAATACACAATAACATGTTACTATTTTTACTGTAATCAACTTTTCTCAAAGTACTGTATTAACGTCTTCTGAAAAAATAGTTTTATACCTTTTATACACCCGTTCTACCATATGCAAAAACTAGGCGTCTAATAAATGAACAGCTATGATTTAATAAGCTTATCAACATAATATTATTATGGATAAAACTTAATCATACTGTAAATATAATTCAAAGTACTCTAAAAATAATTAATTCTCCACCTAGACCACATTACTGACCTGGATTTTGTAGACCATCTCTATATTCATAAACATTATTTTATAACTGTGTACAGCACCCCTCTTTACCATGACATTTATTTGCACAGATGCATATATTATTTTGGCAATGTAAAGTAAACATCAGTACTATTTGAAAGGCTACTATGTTTATATAATATATAACCTTCAGAATGTACATCTCCTAAACTTCTTATAAAATGTCATCATAGCAAATATTTGATGTATGCATCACAAATTCCTTCACTGAATTATTTTATATCAATTGTATGCCTGTGATTTAAGATAATGTTTAACAATGTGTTTATTGTAATTGAAAGACTGATTTAGATCAGGTTATTTGACTGCTTTATAAATAGAAACCAATTAATAAGACTAAGAAAGACCTGCTAGGCTAAAACATCTGTTTTCAGAAATGACTTTGGAATGCTGACTAGATAAGTGATTTGCTTAGGATTACACAATACAAATGTAGACACCATCAGATTCAAACCCAGATCTTCTTTCTGCAGCTCATTGATTTTTTTCCCCTCTAAGACATTAGCACCTAGAATTTAGCAAAGTGATATTCTTTCAAGAATGTAGAAAGCATGTTAAATCTTCTGTTAATGATAAATATTTGCTTTCACACACAAATATAAAATGTATTGTACTGCATTCAGCTAGAGCAATGAATAACTCTGCCTCCCTCACACACACACACATCACTGGGTATGGGGGAATGCAAGCTTTTCATGGAGATATTTTCTCCTGTAAAATATTTCATTTATAGTATTTTTATTGCCATTCTTAGTGAGTGTGTACTTCTAGCAAGTATGCGTTAATTGCTGTGTAGTATAATGGAGGTGATTAAAATGGCTTCTGAGAGAGTTGATACAAAACAAGAACGACATGAAAACATTGGATAAGGTCTTTCAGCATTTCAGAACACAAAATTAACTGTATTACAACATTATATTTTCTGTATCATTAGCACAGAAGAATATCTGAAGCTTTTATTTTTTTATTTTTTAAATGTACATGAACCTATCTAGAAAATAGTCATGCATTCCAGCCCAGGGAGTCATCTTAATTTAAAAACAAGAAAAAAGATGTTTGCAATAGACTATTTCACAAGCTGAACAGTACAGAGCTGGTTTAGGACCGGCTGCAAAACGACAACCAGTGTTAAAGGGACACATTATGAAAATCAACTTGTGAAGGTCCGGGGTTGTTTTATTTATATCTTATTGTAAGTGAACTATCCAAGTGTTCTTATTGAACTGTGACTTATAAACTTTTCTGGAGATGAGTGAATAGCTCTAGCAAGCACTTTGCATATGTAACAGTAATGCCTTCTGAGTTTTAAGAAAAACATCCATTGCCATCTTTCACCTAGAACCTCCCCTCCTAATGCATCACTGATACAATAATATGTTTTATGGAATTAATCCCTTAACCACTCTTTCCACATGTTTCAAAAGTGCATCTGTAATAATGGTATTTATATTGCTGAAAGCATAAAACCGCTATGTAGTAGGAAGACCAGTTTAAAAGTAACCTTAGTGTATATAATTACAGAAGTTAAAAACAAAGTCAGCATAGAAGGAATGGGTCACTCAATTCCCTCATTCTGGCAACCTAATCAGTTAGCAAGACCAAACTCATCCCACCTGTAAATATTGAAATGGTGATGTGTAGTAACTGGAATTTTTTTCTCATTCCGCCAAATTTTACAAATTGGAGCGTTGTTTTATATATAAAAGGACAACTTTCTTATTTTTTAAATAACATTATCTACCTTAATACTTACTGGCTTCAGTTAGAAGGCATATGGAAATCATTCAGAAGCTATTCCTTTTTTCTCATAAAAAACAAACCAAAATAAATGTCCTGAAGGCTAAACATTTTACATTAGGAAACCTGAAATCACAGTGAAATTGTTATGAATTTCTTAATTTGTATATATGCTTTATATACACACACAAACACAGACTCATGCACACACTAAAAAATTGAAAGTCAAGATCCAGTATTTTTTTTTAGGCTGAATGACCTGAAACAAAGTTCAACTACATTAACCTATTACTGGAAATAAACTCCCATTTTACATTTGTTCCGTAAAGCAAATCATAATTGTGGCTCGTCTTTATTGAGATGTTACTGAACATAAGCAATTCAGGTCGTGCTGAAGAGTTATGGACCATTGAAGGATTCCAGTTACTATAGTTAAAAAATAACTCAAAGTAATTTATTGCCAACTTCACTTACTAATCTTGAAGCTGTATACCTTTACTAAAAAGATAGTCTTTTATACTTAACTGTTCAAAATTACTATATATCCACATATAACCATGCATTTAGCTTGTGTTTGTGATATATTTATTTTTTTAATCTGATGTTTGATATCGTGGAGAGGAGATCTTTTATTTGCACTGGTAACCTATCATTTACTTAGCAATATTTTCTTAAACTAAAATGTAGCTTCCTGTAGTTAGTTATTAACTAGATACGTATACCCACCAACACTATATTGTGTTTGGCATCAGTCCCTTAAAAGCATCGGTCTGCAATCCCAATCAATGTGGTTGTAATGCATGAACTTCAAAAAGTTTTAGGTTCATTCTATGGTTTGTGCTCAGTCCTGGTTGCTGTATGGGTCCATGGAAGGTGTTCTGCCTCAGACAAGAATATAAACATGTGATTTATTACTTATTTGAGTAATTCTGTGAATGCTTGCTATTAATGATTAGAACTTATTTAAATGCCAGACATTCAATCTTGCCAACAGTTTTTGTTAGTACTTGCACAATTGTGTAAGTAGATTTATTGGACAACCAGCTAATCCTGAGAACTGCCAAACACTCCCTTGTTTTGTAAATGCAACCTATGTATCTAATCCTAATTTAAACACTGCTGCAGTTTTTTATAGTGCACAAAAGACAGCCTGTTCTAGACAGTTTAATTTCTATATGTTTTTTTTTCATTTTTTAAGACAGAATAATAGTACTTTTATATTTTTGGAAGTTTTGCTGATGCAGGGCTCCATTTTATGTAGCAGTAGAACATCTACCACCCAGATACTGAAAAATGTTTCTTGATGACTTTGGAATGATATTGAAAATTATAAGAGTCTCATAAAGATTATTAAACCATTTTTATTTGTTGGATTCTGACTGCTAAAGTACTGTAAATTAATGTTGTCTAGCGGAGATTATGTCAATTTTGGAAATGTCATTAAGATCTGTTCTTTCAGATAATATCATTTTATCCACCCTCTCAGTCAGGTAACCACAAACAAGCTGATATGCTATTTCCTGAACTTTGCATCTAACAGTACACAGAAATCAAATATTTCATCTAGAGCCTAATCACAAACTCTTCTTATATATAAAATAAAAGTTAAGATAAGCAATATTTCTTGAACCATCACATTTTGTCAACACACACACTTGCTCACTGTCATGCATGCACACATACATACATTTACACATACACACCCACACACACATGCATGCACACATATACATACGCACACATGTACATTCATTCACTTACTTGCACACGTGCATGTGAATACACATACAGCTGTGTGTGTGTGTGAATGTAAGTGAGCACCTACACACATACGTTTACTTGCATAAGCACACACTATTGATATTATTTCGACATTTTTGCATCTGTTTCTTTACAAGCACTTATAAATCTTTAACTTATATTTTTCCATAAGGGTATATGCATTGTTCTAACATGACAGTTAATTACAAAGATCATGAAACAGGCCTTTGTTCTTAGAATAACACAAATTTCATGTTCACTCAAGAATGCTACATAATTTTGCCTTTTTGCATTCCATGTCTAACACTCTATTGCCTATAAGTCAAGTAATTAGAAAGATCATAAAACTGTAAAAACATATGATGGGTGCAGTTGTTGCTGACTGGTCAACCCCTCCAATAACTACTTTGTACTCCACTGTACATGCTCTCACCATAAGCACACTTGTAATAAGGAAAATGGCTGCAGCTGTAACTTTAACCAAATTACATACTCAGCTACTAAACTACAGAGTTGTGCACAGGTGTGTAGGCTTGATACTACTAAAACCTTTAAGTCTGCTACTTATCCAATCTGCTGTTAGTAATATCCACAAGTCTGGGCAACACCAACTGCCCTGTTCTTGAGGAAGGCATTAATATTAGGAATTTGCCAGAAGAATATAATTTCTGATTCACATTACTGTGATCTGCTTTTAATAGCTTCAAGTAGTATTTTGTGAGTTTTGTTTCCACCTTTAGTCTCTTGTGTATCAAACTATTACCTTACAGACCTGCTAAACTGTAACATCTGCATGATTGTGACATCACTCTAGTGTAAATAGTTAATCAATGATGCTTAATGAAGAAGGCAAAATTCTTTTTTTCTCCTGCAGCGAATAGTACAAACTAACAATTTATTACAATAGACACAAGAACCGCACATGCATACACTCACAGTCACTCTCATACACCATACAGACAGAATTTTCCCTGCTTTTTTTTAAAGTTGGGGTTCAGTAGAACTAGAAACACAGTCTGTGTAACAATAATTTAGTAGAAGTATTTATTATTCACACCAAACAGCCATACTGTGTGGTACAGTGGGGTACATAAGGCCACATTTCTGGGTTGCAAAATACTGTGCCCTGCTTGGTACCCTGCAAGTACAAGCCAGATATAAAATTTTATTTCTATTTAAATTATTGTAGACCCATGTAGCAACAATATATTCTGGCAAGAGAGAAACTCAACTTTTTTATTTTAAGACTGCATTTTCAATCTGATTGAAATTAAACATAAAGAGACTTCCAGTATTTCAAGCTGAAAATAGGCATCACAATGTGACATTCTCCAAAAAGAAGCATTTGTAAGGTAAAATAAAATTCATCTTCAGTGTCTCTGAAATGCATTGATGGTGACAAGATAGAGATGGAAGCAAAGTTTACCCAACATGATTAAATTGCTTTGGAAAAACTCAGTCAATAAAGCCAGCCGCACAGAGCCTAACCAAAGACTGAGCCTCAGAGAAGTATTGATGAGGTCTGGGTAGTTGTTGGTTGTTGTTGGAGCAGTACAAGGAGGCAGAATTGAGTAATGCCAACACTCTATGAATGTTTCTTTTAAGATTTAAAGAACTGGCTTTTTAACAGCATCAGAAACTGGACAATAACATAACTGCCCATGAAATGAAATTTCAAGAAGTGGAAGAGAAAGTAAGCAATCTTTCTATGCATTTACATGAAGTTAAGATAGATGGCCTTGAAAATATAAGCATGCATTCTAATTTCTGAAGTTTTGAGATGGAGGAAAATGCTGATGGAAGTAATATGGTTAATTTTCGTCAACACTGGTTCCTTAAGGTGCATCATAAAGTCTTTTTGTGTTTTCTTCGTTGGAAAGGCACATCGGTCATTGGTAGGCATACCACAGAGTAAAAGCAACAACTCACTCACATATTGTTACATTTTTGCCATACAAGCCAAAGGAGTAAGCTTAAAACATGTTAATTCTTTTAATCTTTTTATAACTTTTATAATGGAGTTAAGATTATCACCATGTCCTTTAAAAGTTGGTTAAATAGCAGCACTAAAATATTAGACTGGTAGTTGCCCTTTTGCAAAATCATGGAATGAAAGCTTCCATATGTTGTTGCTACTTTCTGTGTGTACTAACTCAAAAGGGGTGTATATTATTTAAAGATCTGGACTGTGTCTGGAGCACGGTGTTTCAAGCAGGACTGTTATTGAATGCTGAATAGATGGAAATAAGTCATAATTTGAAACTTACTCATGATTTGTCTACTGCCCCAAACCCAACTAATCAGTCAAAACAAATGAAAGGTTTTAGGGTGCATGATTCAAATGCTGAGACAGTTCATGTTTCAAGAGGTCCATGAAGATGTTTATATCATGTGACTGATGACTATACAGGGTTTCCTTCATCTTAGTGTGTGACTGTTCATATGGATATTTTGGCTGGACAGTATTTAATATTATAGCACAATAATGGACATTTTCTAAATCCTTTCTTTCCTTTTTCCAACCTATAACTTTTACCCCATTTTCCTGTCTGTTAATCATATTTTTGTTTTTCGAGAACTACTGTAATACTAGTTTCCTTAATGTAACTGTGATGGATACCCATTAATTGTTTTTTTTTACTTAGTTTTGTGTGTATTTACTTAAGCAGAGACATGAATATCAAACACTTTTTTCTGCTTAAGCATTCCATTCTATGACTTTGCAGCATTAAAAGCATGCACTAGAGTTTAATTTTGTTATTTACCACCATGGGATTCCTATTATTTCTGAGAGGAGGATACATTTTTATGGTATTGGTTCTTCATCATCTGGAGTACCCACTGTTGCTCTACATGACTTATGTAATATCTCTATTCATAATATTGCTATAAGTGTTCTTGGGTTTACTTCTAAATTTCAAAATCCCAAAACATTGAACCTCTAAGTGCAGAATGGGAACTTTACCATTCTCTTCACTATAGTGTGATTGTGATATATTTAAGTAGCAGGGGGTGAATCCCCCCACATGGGGAGAGCAGGGATGCTTGTCCCACTGCAAAACCATGATTTTTGAGGTTTTCTTCTTTTAGGTGTTTTTAATTTTTAATTTCGAGACTCCAAAACTTTGAACTTCTGAAAGTTGAGATTTAGAGGTTCGAGGTTTTGGGATTTCAGAATTTAAAAGTAGACCAATGTTCTTATATGTGTTAATCAATCTTGCTGAACCTATACAACTAGACCACTTTTAAGGACTTGAAGGAAGCCATTGGAGGAGAACTGCATTTGGTAGGAAGGATACTTGACTACAGGTGGGAAAGGGGATAATAGTACACAAAGCTTTCATGGAGTCTTTCCTCTCATGGCTATGAATGGTGCATTTTTCCCCCCTAACCTTGAAAGTTTATTAAACAGTAAATAATTTGTGTGTGTGTCCTTATTTTGTTAAGTTTTCAGGCATTTGTGTGATACTGTTGACACTATCTTTAGTTTTTGGGAATGAGAACGCTTGCTTAAAAAATGTGCTACATGGGAGTTATGACATTAAATGCCCCTCATGGATAAACTTTGATGTTATGAATGTGTTGTTATGCCTCATTAGCTTAATTACTTGCCTGTAATACATTAAGTCAAATGACCAAGAACAAGTAAGAATGAATGTGCCAAGTAATATAAAGAGCAGAGTACCAAACAGATCATTCAAACAAAATAATACTGCTCTGTTTCATATCTTATTAGTTAGCTACCAAAACTGCATTACAGGTTCCCAAGGAAAAGAATACAAGAACAGTATAGTGGCTGGTAAAACAGTATGAGCATGCCCAACCAGCTTTTACAACTACTGCTATTTGCCAGCGAAAAATGCAGTATAGCCACCCTGTTAAAATGGCATTTCCTATTTGACTTGATGAATGCCCCAGTCTGATAAGTGGGACTTAAATCTGCTGCAGTTGTTGTTTGTCTTTCAGCTTTTTCCCGGTAAGGGGTCACCACAGCGGAACTCCAGTCCGCTAATGATTGGCAGTAGATTTTTTATGAAATGCAGAGGTGCTAGCTTGACGTCCAAACTTCAACGAAGGCACGCCCATTTATGCACGCATCTTTCGAACGCTACCCAACCATGGGGAGGACATGCAAACTCTACACAGAAGGCACTGCCTAGCCAAGAATCGAATGGGAGAACCTCTTGCTGTGTGGTAACAACGCTACCGCTGTACCACCATGGAACTCATGAAATAAAGTCTTTTTTTTTTTTTTTTTTTTTTGAGGAGATTCTAAATACAGATGTACCTAAAAGAAATGATCCCCTTCTCTTCTCCATATTCATTAACAAACTTCCTTGTGACCTCCCCCATCTCCCGCTTATTCTCTATGCTGAGGATATGGTCATATACTGATCAGGTTGCTCTCACACACCAACATTCAGTGCCAACCCCAGTTAAACATACAGGAGCTCCACCAAAGGCTCATAATCTATAAACAATTTCTTATTCCCACCGAGACCAAAACTATACTTCTTGGAACTCCTCAGAAAATTCATCAAACACCTACCTCTTTAAATATCTTTGACCTACGCAACCATTACACAGAGACAAACAACCTCCACCTTCAAATACCTAGGACTATGGCTTGATCAGTCACTAAATTTTCATTTCCACATAGACACAGTCCCTCCTCTTCTGGGCCAAAAAGATCTCCCCTTTTTATCTGAACCAGCCGGAGCAGCCATTGGCAAAGGAGTTCTCCTGTCTCAACTTGAATATGGGCTCCTGATTTTTGCTTCTGCCTGCAAGAAAAACACTGCCACACTCCAGACTAGCTCTAACTGCATCTGCTGATTCATTACAAACTCACCTCTCTGTAAGCATCACTGTATCTGTCTAGAAAAAGCCTAATGGCTACTCATAAAACTAAGATCTAATCTACTTTTAGGATTGCAACTGCACAAACTACTCCAACCATTTACTCTCCTTGCAGCTAGGCTTCACAAAAAGAAAAAGCAAAAAAAAAAAAAAAAAAAAACACTCCTCATGCAACCGGAGATATTACTCACAAACCATACAAACTCTCGTTACACCTGGAACTGAATTCCACAGCACTGCAATGCATTGCTCTCTCCGGCACTTACTCTTCAGCAAGCTCTCCCCCAGTTGACATTAAGGGAAATCAATACTTATTCCAAATTCAGAATGCAACTCAAAAAGTACTACCTCAAAGCAAAATGCTCCTGGCTTCAATGCAGGGCATATCACCTAACCTATTTCCTTTCCAAGTCTCGTCTCCTCTCTCAACATTCACTGAAGATTGACCCATTTTAAAAACTAATGTATATACTGTACACTACACTCTGCTTTATTGTAGATTGCACTTTGCTTGTTCACTAGAACGTAAATGCACATTTTTAGGTGTAATTAGTGTGAACTATTCTGTTATCGAGTACATTTCTGTTTTTGTTTTTTGGTGAAAAGTTTGTATTTCACCCAAACTGAGCTTGAAATTTGTCAGTATTGATCAGTGTACTAAAAGAGCACTACAGATGGGGAGGAGTAGGAGAAGGTGATGAAGCCTGGGTTGTTGAAGGTATCAGTGTGGTCTGGCATCAATAGTATGAGGTCCAAAAATGCCAGAAATAACCTTAAGCAGCTGCCTTATTAGACATCAACACGGGTATTTTTCAGTGGTGTAGTTGCTGCTGTTGGCATAGCTGTCAATCTATTACCTCAAGGATCACAGATAAATCAGAGGCCTTAAATCAGAGACATTAAGTACTAGTAATATTCAGTTAATAAGTTGACTGAATAATGAACTGAGTTTATATTGCTACACATTTTCTGAAAAATAAGAATTCCTATCTAGCAATTTAACCTATCGCATACTGTAAAAATTCCAACTCCACCCCCCCCCCAAGAACATTTTAGGAGGGGCAGACAATATGTATGACTGCCTTACTTTCAGTCCCTCAACGTCTCAAGAATTTGGGACTACACCAAAAATGGTTATTCTAATTCACTTAGAAGGTTAATAGAGCAACAGGTTTTCCATTAACAAATGTTTTCAAAACAGTATGTGAGACCTGTACTGCCTGGCATCATTGACTGGAATCCTCAGTGATTTACCAGAAAACTAAATCTTGTATGTAAGACAAATATGAGGCAAAATCAGGGACAGCTGAGATGTGAGCTAAGACGAGAGTACTAAGACAATAAACGGTTCAGTGCTCGAGTAAGCAGAATTGCCCTTAGTTCTGTACTATTGTACTTTAATTTTCTCACTGCTGATATTGGCATACCGCTGAAACTTCTCTCATGGTTTTACTATTTGTCGTAATTCCTCCTAAAATTGCAATTTTGGGAGAAAAGACTGTAAATTATACTTAAATACTGACGGTGTTAGAGATATTTATTTTACTTCGGAAGTTGTATGCATTCTCTTATTGTGTCAGTTTCTCAAGTTAATAGTAGTATATTATTTATGGGTTTTCTATAATTCTGGAAATAGAAGGGAATATGTACGACTAGGTCACCTGTACAAAAGTAACTTCAGATAGTCCAGACTTGCTCTCCAAGCTAAATATCACAGTAAATCATTAATGAGTATTCCGTCATTCGAATTTCGTGGCTTGGGAGGAAACCCAAATTGCTCCCACCCACCCAATTTGTGGAGCAAGGCAGGTTAAACACAGACTTTCTAAAGCCTCGAAATAGGATAAAGCAACCACACGCAAACTAGCCAAGTTGAACAGAACTGGGCGCTGAGTGCAGCTAGGGAACTTTATATGCCTGGAGTACTTGAAGGCTTGTGATTGGAGAGTGAGTGTTCGCGCGGCTGTGCCGGTTGGACCCTGTCGTCGCTGTAGATGAAAGCGGAATCGTCGCACGGAAACCGACTCTGTTGTTAGGAGACATGGAGGAGAGAGAAAAAATGGTTACC
Source organism: Protopterus annectens (assembly GCF_019279795.1). NCBI lineage: Eukaryota > Metazoa > Chordata > Ceratodontiformes > Protopteridae > Protopterus > Protopterus annectens. Next base: position 237,296,655 of record NC_056743.1, on the reverse strand, counting down.
GAAGCCATTCTCTCAAGTATTGGTGAGGATGGGATGGCTTCAGAACAGGCTGTTAGTGTAGAAGTAAGTTCCCCAAGGTCGGTTACGAATAACAGTTGGAGACCCATATCAGCAGGTGTTAACAACGAGGTTAGTACAAGCGTGAATATGTTTAAATTTTGTCTGAATGAGAATAAATGAATAGTTTATTATTTATAAGCGGTATAATGATCAAATCGGAGACATTTTAATGAGCACTTCTCACTTGTAATTGGACCGAGGAACAAATAAGAAATGTTAAGCATTGTACTTGGTTTCATTAACCGGTGTGCCCTGCTTCTTTAACTAAATATTTTAATATATTATTTTCTTTCTGTGGTGCTTATAGAAGTGTGTAAGATTTCACTTTTTTTTGTAGTGGACCGTGTAAGTAATCTTGTATACTCTTTATACTCCAGTTACGTTTAACAGGAACTATTATGCATGAACTTGTTTGCTTTATTCTCTTTAACAAAATAGACCATGTTCTTCCAAACTTTGGAGCAAAGCTGTTTATCTCGCTCGAATACTCCGGGTATGTAGTTGCATAGCGTTGTAATCTTTGGCAGTCCAATATGTGAATCACATAATGTGATATGCGTTTTTGTCAGTTTTTATTTAGTACATGTCATTGTCAGCAAAAGGGTGCCAATTCGATTAACTTATCTTTGTTTTCCACTGCTTTATTTTCTGGCATTTGTAGTGTACTCCTGCTTCCCGGTAAGGTTGCGGGATTCTGCGAGCTTATATTTTTAAAGTAAACCTTTTTGCGAATCTCCCTAATCCACTTCCTACCTCCCAAAGAAAATCTTTAGTTTGTCTGTTTGTATTGGAGTCTTCACTGGCATCCTGTTCTTTTGTATTCTTCTGTGAATGGGAAATGGGCTGTAGTTAATGCACATTGTGAATGGCTTTTTTTTTTTTGGAAGACTGGTCATGCTGGAAGCCTTTAGAGCTGTAGCAAGCAGTGTTAGATTTGTACACCAAGCTCTTGTGCTGTTGCCCTGTTTCTAAGTAACTGCCCTCTTTTCTCTGGTATGCATCCTAACTATGTAATTTAAAGATGCAAAATATATCATATGAGCTTTTCCATTGAACAGCTAATAAAAATAAAATCCACCTAGCATCACTGTGGACGCCTTGACTTTTATTTGCTGTCTCTTGTGTGTCCTTTTGTTTTGTGTGTTGAGAGTTAGACACAGTGCCACTAAGTGGGTCAGAATGTGTGCAATGAAATTTGTATATTGAGGATTACATAATGTATAAATAATATTTCTTCAAACACTTTATATGTTTGAGGTTGTATTGTCACACAATGATTTTGGGCGTAGGTAGCATTCTGTTGGGTATTTCTGGATGATTAATTATGTTCCTTGCGTTTGATGTGTGGCTTCAAGATCAGCAGCATACGTTTACGCTGTTGTGGGCTTAATGGGAGAAGACTATTTTAGCTTTGGACTTTGTTGAGATTGAGTGCGTTTTTCATTTGATTTGTTTTATTTCGTATGCAGAACAAACCTCATTTGGTAATGGATGGAATTATCTTAATTTCCAAACTGCATGCTCTGGTAAAGGTTGTGGTAGCATGCTTGGCATGGTAGGCTAGATTTCTCTGCCTCACAGAAAAAAACAGCAAGCTAAGTAGCATTTCCTATGTCTGGTGGAGATGCATACTGAGGCTATATACTCTGTGAATGAAGGCTCAAGCTGTAGGACGGAATTGACTGTGTGTGCTTTTACGGGAGCTGGACCCTATTATTTGAGTGTTTTGAGCTTTGTTCTATAACTTTACTAATTTTGAAGGATGTTCATTTTGCCTCTGAAAACAGTGATGAGATGCTGAGATCTTCAGTGGCATACCAGTGCAAAGCTGTGTTACACTGTGACCAAGCTATTAATGGATTTGAATCCTGTCATGGGAATTAATTTGCTTTGGGAATTGGTGAAGATAGTGAGCTGTAGTTCCTTGGGGGTATAGTTCAGTGGTAGAGTATATGATTGCAGATCAATAGAGCCTGTGTTAAAATTTGTGTATTCCTGGGGTGGCTTTTTGACTGCATTTATGGCTTAACTTGTTAATGATTATGACTATGCTGCTGTTTTGCAAGCTGTATGCTGGTTGCAGAGGTAAAAACAGCTGGCTGATGTCAAATATCTGTCACTGATGCAGTAAATGTGTTAACACCAACATGTCTCATTCATAATACTTAATTTACAGTAGTATAGCATTAACTGCCTCAATACAACTATCTTACAAACTAAACTCACTGGCATGATTAAATCCCTTATTCAAAAACTTATTGTACAAAAGTGGTGATTGTGTGCCAAGTGGTTGTATTTTTGTATAGTTTTGCACATGCTGTTTGGGAATAGTTTGCATATTGGAATGCAAAGCACAGTATATATGATAGTTTGCCATTGTTGAGTGCAAAACTGAAAGTATACCTACTTTTAAAAAAAACAAGTGCACATTCTCATTGAGTATGTGCAGATATTATTATTTACCTGTACAGAAAAAGCCGAAAGAAGAAGATT
>NC_056743.1:237234102-237284102 GCF_019279795.1 Protopterus annectens | reverse complement strand
CTGTCTTTTTGAGAAGTTTGCCCAGAATTGGGAGGATGGATATTGGGTGGAAGTGATAAGTATCTTTAAATTTTGGTTTGCTTTGGGAGGGGTTTAATTAGAACATTTTTCCAAATCTGTGGCATGATGTTTTGTGTGAGACTTGGCATCTGTGTCACCTTCTCACTCTCATATATAATTTATATGCAGTGATATATGAACCAGGGGTTTGTCATCGCATCCAGGAGGGTTGTCAGCGGAAATATTTTCATGTAGAATAGTGACTAGTTTGGGATGTATGCATTTGAAGTGGAAGAGTGGGATGAGAGGTGACATGGTGGGACAAGGCATGGTCTGTGTGAGGCCTTAAACTTATTGATGGGAAATTGCTAAATGCTTTAAGGAACTCTTCTGGGGAAAGTTTTGCTGTGTCACATTAGACAAGGTTATCATGAGGAGGTTTTCATACTGTAATTAGGTTAATCTGTTTCCAAAAGAGTTTGGTGGAATTTAAGAGGGTAATTTCTTTGTTTGGAAATTTCTTTTATGCCGTCTTGAGGACTTCTTCAAAGCCATCACACAAGACTACAAAGGAGATGTGGTTGTCAGTCATGGGATCTCTTTCCATTTTTGTCAAGCTTCAGTGGTCCCTTAGTGATGATGGCAGAATGTTTGTTGGCTATGGAGTTTTTGATATTTGCAATCTGGTCAAGTGTGGAGTGCTTGAAGGACTTGGGGTTGGGTCTTGTTGGTCCTTTTTGAGTTGGAGACCCTAGGTCTGCTAGAAAAGTACCCATACCAAATGAGAGGGTCAAGATGATTAAGACTGAAGTAAACTAGAATGGTTTGTATTTTTGGGACAGTTAATGTTAATGAGTGATTTGAATTTATTTAGGGAAGCACGGAGTGGTTGGTAGGCTGTAGTGATCAGAGGTGGTTTTGCCTTTGAGTTGGAAATTTTAGGAGAATCCAAAAATTACCGGATTCTGAGTAAGAGTTTTTCGTTGGGCAATGGCTTTTGGGTTTAGGTTACTGCTGTACAAAATTAGAGAGCCTCTGCCTGATTGTTCTGATGTGGCATCACTGACCTCCTCCTAGGAGGTTAGGAAAGTGGAAGTTAGGGGAAGTCTCTTTTGACCCCGGGATATTGTGACTGCCGGAAAGTATGGGTTGTTCTGGAAAGTAAAAGCACTTGTGTGGTCTGACTCGTTTTCTGATGTCATGTGCATTGAAGACAGTACAGGACACTGTAGAAAGGGAGCAGTTCTGATGTTAAGTGAAAGGGAGTTGATGCTCCTGGAAGGAGTTTAAATTTTATGAAGGATAGTCTGAGTTATTTGGTGTTAGGCAGAAAAAAATGTTTTAGTCTTTGGTAATCATGTTGGAGAATGGTCCTGACAGTGGTGAGCTGGACAATGTTTGGTCTGATTATTGGAGGGGGCTTGTAGTGATGGTTTATTGGTGAGGAATTTATGGAAGTAGGGGTAATACACACTGAAAACAAGTCCACCAATTTTATCAAAAAACAAACATAAACGAGCCACACAAGACTGGAGTTCTCATTCTCTTGTATTTAAATACATTTGGTACCTTGGCATTTCGCCTTCAAGGATGTGTTTACAAACAGAACATGACTCCATTTTATATACCATTGCCCCCTGCTGATAGGTTAGAAAAATACATGATTTTTAGTTGGCAAAAACATACCCATTTTAAAAGCACAAACTTTTACCCATTCAAAACCCATTATACATATAAAATATATTTAACTTTTATAAATGTGTATGGACACCTTTGGTATCAATTTTTACCAATGTTTACGGCAACAAATAATGTTTTATAGCAGCAAGTGTTATAATAAAGTGGTTCAATTCCCAAGTTAAATATGCAATTCACATTCAATTCAAAATTTCATCATCAGATTCAAAAATTACACATTCAGGTTGACTTCAAGATTCAAACCGTTGGGGAAAAATGTATTGAAATTAATAATCATCCTACTTTCTAACCTCAAGTTTGTGATAAAATCACCCCCTCACCATGCAATGTTGTCCCAATGCAGAGAAAAACAAACTATGGTCAGTCCCCTCATGATCCATATAAAAATGCTCCAACGGGACTACCAGAGTTTACACTTTTGATATTTCTCAGGTGTTCTGAAATTTATTCTTTGTCTGCCCAATATACCACTTGATTTTTTTTCACACTACCCCACAAAAGCTACAACTGAATTTACCCTTAGACATGAATTTTCTACCATTATTATGGCTACCTGTTAAATTCTGAACCCTATTACATAATCTACAATGGCCACAAGGGAATGTGCCCACCTTATCACTAGTAACACTAACCTGTCTAAGGTTCAGTAGTTTCTTGAAATTGAAATTTAAGTGTCTCCCAAAAGAAAATTTAACATACTTAGGAAATAAATGGCCATGCTGTTCATCACATGCTAGAAGATGCTAAGACTCCATTACCGATCTTCTCACCACTGTCTTTTCCATCTAATTGTGAAAAATAACCCTTTTCCCTGCATCTTCCAAAGCAGTCTTATTATAACCTCTCAATAACCTATCCACCATTTCATTAATATTTTCCACTTTAAACTTATTGTCCGAGATATTTCATACGATACTCACAAAATTGTATTTACAAATACTTTACTATGTATTTAAAAGCAAGTGAATGAGAACTCTAGTCTTGTGTGGCTCCTTTTTTTGTATTTTTGGTAATGCATAATGATATGATGATTATTATTGGTAGTAAGAATTGAGGGAGGTGAAGAGGAAAGGAGGTAGAACAGGGTAAGTTGTGGAAAGAGGAACATATTGCTGATTTGGATGCGTGCTAGTGTAGTTAAGATTTCCAGTAATGCTGAACTGACTGAGGGCAGAGAGATAAGAGGGATTTGTGTTTATGGTGCTGTCTTTGAGGTATGTCTTGCGGGTGTGACAGTGAGTGGAGATTAGAGCATAATGTGTGGTCTGGGGAGTGGGAGGGGAGTGAAGCGGGACAAAACTTCCACTGGCTTGTGAGTTAATTGGTCAAGGCTTTTGTCTAGCAGAGAGCGAGCAAAAAGGGTAGGTGCAAATGCATGGGTTGTTTAGAAATGAGAGAGTGGAGAGAAGAGGCAATGCTAATAATTGTGAGACAATAAGGCAGTGTATGTTCCACCACTGTAATGGAATAGGCTCACCCTAAAGGGAATGTACCTATTCAGATACAAGTGTTTTGAAATTAGGAGTCAAGCAGAGAGCTGCCATAAGAGATACCTCCTGCCTTAACATAATTATAAAAGAAAAATTAGAAGTGAAAGACACTAAGCACAACTGGCAGGTTAAGTGGGCGATGCACCTTAAGGTTTTCTCTCTGCTCGCTTTTTCTGTGCGAAGTGTTTGGATAGAATCTACTGTGCAGCTGATGTTGGTTTATAATGTGTGGACAGACCCAGGTAGCTTGAAAAGAATTGAAATACTTGAGGTTGGGATAGCAAACATTTTAAGAACTTTCACTTTAGAAACTCTACACAGAAGATGCAACCAAGTCATGTGACTGTCACAGCAGATATGTAAACACAGTGCAACAAAGCCACTTAAAGGTTTAAATGCATAGAATACCATTACAATTCCCCAAAATAACCTCCCACTAAGGGGAGAGTGAGTTTACTTTAAGGGAAACATCCATCCATCCATCCTCAACCCCTTTTCCCATTTTGCACATGGGGTTGGGTTGTTACTTCAGCAGTTACAATCCATCTTGAGCCAAGGTTTACACCACTGGGTGGCTAGCCCTGCTGCAAAGAATACATACATGATGTAAATGAACCTTGCAGGCTTGTGTGTTTCGCAAAAAAGTCCATTTTTTTCTGACCAGCAAGGTGGTTAGTGGGATGGCTGGAGGGAAATAAAAAAGGGGGTCCTTTCAGAAAAGAATGTGCTAGCATTCTTTCCCCACTTCCATCTCCAGCCAGTGTCTGTACAAATTTGTCCTGCAAACTGGTCAAATACCCCGCTTTGGGAAGAGATTGTTTTAGATTTTTGGGAGTTAACACTTGTGCAGGAGTGATCTAGACGGTACAGGATACAAACAACTCCTTACAGAGGAATTCCTCCTCTCCCTCTGACCCAAAAAGCATATTTCCCCCATGTTCTGCAGTCTTTACACACCTAATGAGTCATTGAATTAGTGTATGCAAGTCAGAGGCAAAGGATTCTATTCCAGAATACTTCTGGTACCAAACAGAGGCCTCTTGGAGATGAACACAATATCTTTTATTTCTAAGTCTGTATTTGAAAGTGCTAAATTCAAAATGGTAATCTTGCCAAGTTTTTATCCAGATGTCAAGAGGTACTAAGTTTGCTCTGGTTTGATCAGTCTGCACTTCCAGATAAATATTGCAAGATTCTCCCTGACTCTCTCACAGGATTGTGTTGCTGGGCTGCCTTCAAGGTACTTCTGTTCAAAATGTATTTTGGACTCCAGAAGGAGGATTTTTATTTGGAATTTATGCTTAACAACTTCAGTCTGTGGCATCTGCAAAGATTTCTCAGGATCCTAGGGTTCATGGCTTCTATGATTCCTCTAACTAGGTTACACATGAGAGAGACAGTGGGTACTAAAACTGACTAAACATTTGCATTCTCTGGGGTCTAAAATTCCAATCTGGGCCTTATGAAAAGGGAACTGCATTGGTGCAGACAACAAATTTTAACTGAACCTAGGTCTCCCCTTTTCCTTTCAGACCCCAAACCAATCTCTCATCACAGACTTGTCAGATTTTGCTTGGCAAGCCGATTCCAGAGTGTTTAAGTGCAAGGTCTGTACAGCATTTCAGACGCACCTAAGCACATCAACTTTGGTTGTGATCCATGCATAGATGTCTCTCTCACCTATGGTCCCAAGGACCACTTCAAGTGATTACGGGCAACACTGTAGTCATGGGGTGCATAAACAAGCAAGTAGGTAGGTCGTGACATCTGTGCAGGCTGCCTCCGATGGTTTGGGAGTTAGCTCTTCAACATTCCGTAACCCTCCAAGCATCGTACATTCTGTCAGAGCAAAATGTAGTGGCAGACTTGCTAAGCAGGATCAGGGCAGACTGTTACAATTGGAAACTGAACAAGAGTGTGGTTTTGGAACTGATCCATTTGTAGGGAACACCTCAAATAGATCTGTGTGCCTCCTTTCAAAATGGGCAACTAAACATATTTGCTCCAGGGCTTGTAGTAAGCAAGCCTGAAATCCATCATTCCATTACCCCTTTCCTATATTTGCACATGGGATTGCGGTGGCACTTCAACAGTGACTATCATTCTAGACCCAAGGTTTATACCACCAGGTGGCTAGCCCTGCCATGGTAGTTCTTCCCCACCATGCACACACGCACACCATTGCCAATTTAGTTTCCATTTCATCTACTTCATGTCTTTAGAATGTGGGAGTAAAGCGGTGCACCAGGAGGAAACTCGCACAAACACAGGGAGGACATGTAGGCTCCACACAGAAGGCACCCCAGCTGCGAATCTAACAGGGGACCCTCTTGCTATGAGGCGGCGACAATATCTGCTGCACCACCACCATGCCGCCTTTACAAAAACCTTGGTAGGACTGATGCATTTTCATCCTCTTGGAAGGGAATGCTCCTTTGTGTTTCTACCCTTTCCACTGATATCCAGGGTAGCTCTGAAGGTTCAAAAGGATACCCAAAAAGTGCGTGATGATCCTATTTTGGCCCAGACAACATTCATTTTCCCTTATGGAATTGGTCTAGGGCAGTTACCACACACTTTCTCGCAGACTGGATGTTGTCTCATACAATTGGGGAGTTTGATACTGCCGTCTCCAACTTATACTAACAGCCTGGATGACTAAATTCTTATACTTTTAGGTAGTTATTTCATAAGCACGCGAAGCAGATACCAAAGGAGGCAGGAGAATGATTTTCTTACTACCTTGGCTACATGTTTGTCAAGTGTCAGATTATGGTTTTTCTTTGTTTCCAGATCTCAATCTACTAGGTCAACTCTTAAGGTGTCTTACCAATGGAGTAATTTGCCTAGGTGGATTTTTTTCCCAAAAGGCACTGTAATACACTTCTTTACATTGAGTTTTAATCCATGGCTTTGGCACCAGTCATTTGTCTGCACTAGACAATCTTGCAGGATGTTTTTCTCATTGGGGGAATTTGATAGCTCCCAGTTTGCAGTCATCTGCAAACTTGGTAAGCCAGAGGTCTTTGACATTAACCTTGACTTCCAAGAATTAGATGCAAAACAGGAGTGTGCCCAGCACAGAGTCCTGAGGCACTCTTCTGGTGCCCTGCCTCTTGGAGATTGTCTCACCAATCCTGACTTCTTGAATCCTGTCTGTGAGCCAGCTGGCAATCCCGCGAGTTGTGTATGGGTTTATTTGTAGTGAAGTATTCTGGCCAAACTTGCTACCAGAGTGGGGTATTGAAAACCTTTAGCCAGATCTAGGTAACTGGTATGCACCATTTTCCCATTATACATTGCCTTGGTTACCTTCCCAAAAAAGTTTACCGGATTAAGTAGGGATGACTTTTCCTTGACCAAACCAAACTGGAATGTGCCCATTGTCTATAGGTTGCCAGTGTCCTTTGATCATTTCCCTGATAATTCATTCCATGGCTTTGCATATTAGACTGTTGGGTCTGTTGTTTCCAGGGCTGGTTGATGGGCCACCCTTGTAAAAAGGATAACCATTGCTGTTCACAATTCACTTGGTAGGTAGCCTGTAGTTAAAAAGTGACTCAAATGGTCCTGATAGCTCATGGTGCAGGCTAAGGAAGCAACTTGAGATACTGTCTGGTACAATTGAGGCTGTGTTTTTGGCTTTGATAAGTGCCTGATAGTTGGAGGGATTATACTGGCAGGGATTTCATGGGGGTGGTTGTGGAGAATGGGGGCTGAAGTTTTGAGTTTCAATATTTGGCCAGCAGATTTGATTTATTTCTCTGCTCAGTGACAGCAGTACCATTTACTACCAGTTTTGCACACAGTTGTTACTTTTGAGGTTTTGGATGTAGTTGTAGAAGGCCTTGTGGTTGTCTTTATCTTGAGAGGCTGTCTTGATGTCTTAGTTGGCCTTGTGCAGAGCTCTCCCATATTGATGAGGACTAAGTCCAGTATGTTTGAACCTTTGATTTAAAGTGCTCCCTGACTGACTGGCCAGAGGTGTTTTTCATAAATTCCAGTAAACGTGCCTGCAAGTTGGAGCTAGTGTATTTGTGGGAGACTTTAAAATTACCCATGTATAGACTGGGAAGCCTCATTGCATGAAGAGTGCTTCCGGCAGGTCTGGTTAAGAGAAAGAGGATTCTTATGACATGGATGATGACCTATAGCTTGCTGTGATACAATGAACTCTGTCTAGGGTGATTTGCACTTGTGTGAACTCCAGGGTAGCATTCTATTTTAATCAACCTTGAGGTATACTTGTTGCTAATGTAGATTGGCATGCCTCCACCTTTAGTCCCAGTCTCTGCAGCTGATGGTCTAAATGTGCAGTCTTGCACTGCCAGAGTATTTTCTGCAGTTTTAAACAATGTCTTTGTAATGGTACAGATGTCTAGATTATCCACAGCAAGGAGAGCTTGAAGGGTGTAGAGTTTCTTCTTACTGCTTCTAGCATCAAGCAGTAATACTTTTAGGTTTATTTGGTATATCGGTAGGCTTCTCACTTTGGCATTGCCTAGCGAAGGCTGTAAGGGTGTGTATGGCAGTCCCTACTCTGGTCCAGTAATCAAGGAGAGACTATCCTCACCACTGATAACTGTGAGGGATGGCCACTAAGAGCAAAAATGGATGCACACAGTACTTTCAGATGCAGCTCTTGGCACCAAGCACAGTTTCCCTTAAGAGCACACACACAGCACACTCCAGACCTGTGGCTGGACTCTCTCTCCAGGCCACAAACAAGACTTCACACTAACCACTTTGGAGCTCTGTGTCCCTGTTGTAGCTGACACACACACTTGGATATTTGATTTATGAACACACACACCCCTTGGAAAGGCTGGCAGAGATTTACCAGTTGTGCCCTCTCTGCCCAGACTTATGTAATTATGCTGCCATCAGTCAGCTGCTCAAAGGTTCTTGTGAGGGTACCCAGTTATACGGAGTAAAATGAATACTAATACCAATGGTAGAGTTTGACCAATGCACCAAGGCTTTCAGGAGTGGCCACTGTGTCACTAAAATAAGGATAAGTATTCTTAAGATGTTAAGTGTTTTCTAAAAGACCAGCCACAATGAAAGGTATAGAAATATTTAATAAAAATAATTAGATATTCAGTATTCTCATGTTTTCTATTTTGTTACAACAAACACCAGAATTTCACAAGAGGTATAAAAGTAGCACAGATGGATAGATTTATTTATTTATTGACTGGGTTTGTCCATCTCAGCTGATGGCCTTTTTAGCGGAGACCCAAGGAGAAAAGCTCAACAAACATTCATTTTTGATACAGGAATTTATAGTAATAAAGTATAAAAACTTTTGTGATATATACATGAAGAAAAATTAAATTATATGTACAGAAATACATTTTTAGTAATAACTGTTTTAGTTTACTGTATAATATGAACAAACATCTAAGAATTCAAATAAAAAAAAAATTGATTAAAAAACAAGGCAGTAAAGACAGTAGTACAGTGTATAGGCCCAAGTATTAGTTTAGAAGATCTACAGCTTTAGACTTGTCAAAGCTCTGGGAGATTCGGTAAGAAGCAGTCTAGTGGGCTGTAACTGGGATAGGTAGACAGATTAAGTACAGTGGCAAGTGCATTGAGATTTCAGGTATTCAGATTCACACAGATGCAGGAAAAACAATACTTGACTAACTTCTCTATATTTTCCTGAGTGACTAAAGAATTACTATTCCCTAGTTAGTTACTACAGCAAGGCAAGATGAGATGTGAGGTTGAGGGATATCTGTGTGGGAGATCTTTCCCCTCAGGTTCCGAAGAACAAAGTGCTGCTGCAAGTGTTCTGTCATATCTCGCGCTAATATCTAAAGAATCATTTCGGTGCTGGTTATAGAATGACATCACATCTGGTCACCTGACTCTGGTACAGCATGCAGTCCGAGCTTTGCTAAGATCTGTTGCAGCATCTGAAAGCTATAAAACAATTTCAAAAACTTCCACCTTTCCAGGGTAGCAGTTAGTTCACCCCCAAGGACAATACAGTAAGATTCCTTGTCCTGTTTTTCCCAGACATTTTTGTGTCTGGCTGCAATCAGACCTGTAAGATAAAATCATTATGGCCTAAACCAACCCATTTAATTTTTAATCTATATACGGATATTAACCTCTTACATTCCAGAATTCTCTGTTAAAACATATATATTTAATCAATTATAATACTGATGTATATTTGTATCTTTCTTCTGTTCAGCAGGACCCACTATTGATGCATTTTTAATACAACCAACTTTCCAAATACATTTTAACACATGCATCTGTACAAATGCAATGGTTAAGTGTCATAAAATTCTTTAGAAAATTCCAGCTAGCTATGCTGGCATATGTTACACATGCACTGCCCTACTCTCCCTAGCACAGATGGCACTACCTCGTATCACAGTGCGAATAAAGTATTAGTCAAAATCTGGACGCCTAGGAAGGACAGGTGCAAGTCGTCTTTGTCAAAGTTCTTTCCAGGCTGACCTACATTGAATCCTCCTGGATTGACACCAGAAACTAAGCCAATTCATAATCTCTGCTTTTGTGTTTTTTTTCTTTTTCTTTCCCCTTTTCCCTTTTTTCATCACCATCTTTCCTATTTACACATTTTTCCTCCCTTCTCCCCCTCCCCCTGTTCTATTCTTTCCCCGTCCCTTTTTCCCCTTTTCCTTTCCTGCTCCCTTTTTTCCCTTTCCATACTCACCTATGTACACATTGCTTTGCTTTTTAAAATTGATTTTAGCTTACTCATTATGTTACCTATGACTAATGGTTTTTAAACGACTTATTTGAGGACATCGCATCTATATATTATTGATTTTGTACATTGTAAATGAATTTTTATATGTTCATTCATATATATATATATATATATATATATATATATATATATATATATATATATATATATATATATATATATATATATTTAGTTTTTTATATATGGATTAATTTGCATCTAGGTTGTTGCTTTAGTATATGTATTTTTATGGGTATATACATTATGTAATTAAATTAGTAATGTAGACTTTGGAAGAACTGTACCCAAAGTACTCATATATATATATATATATATATATATATATATATATATATATATATATATATATATATTTTTAAATAAGTATGTTTCTTCCAAGCACTGTTAGAAACAACTCTGATGGCTTTAAAGCATGACTACCCTTTTAAAATGCTGATAAGCTTGTCTAATTGCTTGATTTAATTGTTTAATTAGGGTGGATATTTTGTATATAAAGATGAGGATCTGCCTTTTGCAATGTAACCTGAGGAAGCGCACTAGGATAGTGTGTGAAAGCGCTTGTTCTCTCTTCTAATAAATTGTTTGTTCATTTATGGTGGTTCGTGGCGGTTCCTAGCAAGTCTACAAGATACCAATTCATAATGCTAGGCTGGCTGCCCTTGTGGGCCACTTCAATCTTGGTCAGTTCTTCAGAGGTGAGAATCAAACCCTGTAACTTGTGTCCAAGGTAAGCAGTCAAACCATTTTACCAACCTCCAATCCCAATTGGTCATTTTGTAGTCATTCTATGACATCATCCTTGGTGAAGAAAGAATACTTCTGAATGCAAGGCACCTACCAGTCTGAGCAACACATTCAGAGAGGAGAGGTCCTTGGTGTGTCTCTTCATATAGGTATGAGACATATACCACAGCTCATTTACGCCGACATAGACTGTGATAGAATCATACTGATACCTGTAGTGCAGAGATTTGAGTGCGTGTGTAACTCTGTGGATCCTGGCTCAGATAAGCAGCTGACTAATCTTCTTGTCTAGTCTGGAGAGTGGGGAATGTGTGTGTCATACAGTGGAGTTTCTTATGATAAAAGCTCTGGGTAAATTGTTTGCTTGCCTCATGTGCTTTGGTTATGAAGTTCCATTGCTTGTAGGCTGATGTGTGGTGCTTGTTGGTTTTTGTGTGTATTTTGAGATTGCCAAGGATGGTCATTGCTATTTGCAGGCTTAGGAGGTCTTTTGAGGTTTGAGGAGATTGCTTTTTACTGCTTCAGCATCCAATGGTCTGTATTTGTGGTGGATACTGTGGGGTGGCTGTAGTGTGCGTGTTCCTAACTAACTTATTTGGAAGCGAGATTTTTCCAAGGAAGTTGTGCATGTACATCTCCTGCATACTGTGGTTTCCTTAAGGATTAAAAAGTTGCCTGTGAACATGAGGCAGTTGCTGCATCAGCTATTTATTTCTAATCGGGGGGGGGGGTAAAAATAAATTTTCATCCTGTGTCTAAATGGGCAGTTTCCAAGTGGATGTTCTTGGCTATTAATTTTGTGTAATTCCCACCATGGCATATCCATTCCAGCCAGTGTAAGCCACATTCTACTAAAGCCTTCTCATCTTTGATGGCCTGTTGGATCTGGATCATGTATGCACTCGGGACGTTGTCATAGTCTATATGGATATTAATGGCCTGTGACGTGTCCCAGGCAGGTATGAACTTGGCGCACCATTCTTCCTTTTCCAAGGATAATATCATAATATACGCAGAAGATGATTGACTAACAATTGGGGTACTTACTGGTGTCATTCTAAGGAGGTCCAGTATTTGTCAGCTTGGCAGGACATGATTGACAGACCACACTGCTTTTGCCAGGGATGGTTAGCATCTGTCCCCACTAGGCTTTTGGATATTAGCCAAAACATTATCCACCCCTGTAGTACCTTTTTTAGGCAATGACAATCTGATAAACCTTCCAACATAGTTAATTCTATGCAGGACAAACGAAAGGTGTTCTTGCTCAATGTTGGGAGTCTCAACAAGAAGCTCCACTGCCTGGAAGCTCTTCTCACTCTGGGGATTGATAGCCATTACTGAAACATTGTTTAAAGATGTGGAAGACACTTCGGCAGTACACTGCTATAATGCCCTCCACATATTTAAACCAGCTACTGCTTACAAAAGGACAAGGGAAAAGAGGTGGAGGTGTATTAATCTACATAAAAAGTAATCACACCTCAAGATTGGTCAAACAATATGGTTGAGCTATTCCATGTCCAGCTTACCTTGGGTAAATTCCAGTAACATATTCTTGCTAGCTTTAGGTCCCCATCTATGACCCAAGATAGCTGTACCATGTACTTGAATGTACTGGAGTCGCTCACAGTTCAGCCCAACACCACATTTTTGGGTGATTTTAACTGTCACGCCAAAAACTGGGATACATACACACATTAACATTCAGGATCATGGATTTCAGGTTGTTGTGAATGCAAACACCTGAAAACAGCTAGTTTGCACATGTACTGGTACTCACTAATACAAGAGAACCTTGCACCACCCTCCCCTTGTATAATGTCGACACTGGTCAGATCACAAAGTGGTCACCCTTGAAATAAATTTAAAGGCTGAACTCCCGTCAAATCTCGGAACCTTTAAGAACTTTTCCAAGGCTAAATACGTCCTAGTAAGCAATGGAATAGTTAAATTCCAGGTGTCCCCCTCCCAGACCCACACACACTCTGAGAACATGGCAGCCTGTGTGGAACTGTTTAGAGAAACCCTGCACAAGCACATAAATAACTGCATAGATACAGTAGTATCAAGCCAAAATAAACATGGGACAAACTCCAAAAAGAAGCCCTCCTCGGTGGACCTCCAGCATAAATAGCTTGTACAACAAAAGAAGAAAAATCCTGTCCAAAAAATGGGAGGGCTGTGCCCCAAAAGACAAAAAAAAAACAAAAAAAAAAACTCCTTAGTCTCAACAAACAATCTTGGGGGAGTAATTAAGTCTATCAAAACCACCTTTGCAGCAAAACTAGGTATTTTTCAGTTATGTATGATGAAACCTTAAAGGGAATACCCAGTAGTATGCTGAATTAATAATAAATGGAACTTTCCATACTGAATCAGGGGATATAGCAAATTTGCTGGCTGATTGAATGAATTTAGCTCTAATTTCACCCCCTAGATCCCCCAGAAATGCCCTGTAATTTCTCCCTCAACTGTCCTTAAAGGACTGCACTCCAGAGCTAAAACCACTGAAGAAATGAGAACATTCTTTGGTTGGTGGGCAGTGAACCTACTTTTGTTTTTAACATTGTTGGGAACTTAATCATGTATACAACACTAAAGGTGCTTACAGATGTGGCTCCTGCCATCAGTGCTGCTATACTTTAGACAAAGAACTTGTAGTCTTGCAGAATTATTGTTAAGCTAGAGCACACGTTATGAAAGGTGGTAGTTCAACTGATAGTGACTTGCCAGCTGTTTCAACTGCAGTGTTTTTTATATACGTAAAACAAAGGCCCCTTTGAAAAAGAGTGAGCATTATTGCGACATTTCTAAGACAAATGTTACTGATGCTTTATATAAACACTCTGAAATGTGTCCAAAAATGAAGAGAATTAAACAGTGCATACTGGCCTGCCTTAGAACACAAAATCACTCACAAAAAGCTGTCACTTAAATGCCCTTCAACAATTAACTAACCCCCATTATATGTTATATCATCCTTTTGGATGAGATGTTCAACTAAAGCCCTATGTGCCTCAGTTGGCAGCTCAGGTGAATGTAGAAGGTCCCAGAGCACACACCGAAAAGAGTAGACTAGAGGAATTTCCCCTGATGCCCTGGCCAAATTTCCCCAAGTAGTATAAATAGCACTACGAGTCTCCCCTGAAAAGACTGCTAGTCTAGTTGGACTAATCTGGTAACAAAGGTTAAATTTTACCAAAAAAAAAAAAAAAACTTGCATTTTGTTAGGTGCACGTTAGCTGCCTGTGTAAAAGCTTGTACTGTAATGTGGCTTTTCCCTAGAATTTCTGACTATTATAATGTGGCTTTTCCTTTCAATTTCTGACAGGGTCTTGATGTCAGTAACTCAACTGATCCAAAAGCATTTTTTTTTCTTGTCTGAACAAGCGTACAGCCTTCACTTGACTTCTCCAGTACAACCTTTGGTACTTGCATATTATCACAACCAGGAGCGAAATATGTCACAACTTGCTAAATAATGTCAGTGTAGTAAAAACCATGTTAACTGAGACCTATTTTTTACTGGTATGCAACATCTTAACTTGCTGAAATACAGAAAATATCAATTTAATATATGTACTGTCAGTGTCACTGTACAAGTGTCACTTAACAGGAAATATGGTTAATGTGTCTAGAAGTTGCGTTAATACCGGAGAGTGATCGTTTCCCTTCACAGGAACACAGCTATCCATTTTTTTTTTCTTTTTAACATTGGCAGGCAAAATCTGTATTTGGGGGGGCTCGTCCTTATTTTGAAGGTGTGTGGAAATTTCTGTGTGCGTGGTTTGCATACGCAAATCTGGAACAGCTGTAGTAAGAATACAGCTATTGGGAATACGTTACTCACCCGGCAGGTTTGCAGAAAGTGCAGCTGGTGACTTATAGGTTCATAGGTTTATACTAGGCTATCTGCCCTAAGGCATTTATAAGCCTAGCCCAAAGTTCTGTGGCTTACGCCACCCCTTGTATGAAAAAATACTGTACCCATTAGTTTGTTGTGCCTCTGTCCAGCAGTGACACAGAGATGATTCCTGGGGTAAACCTACGATCTCCCATCCACAGGTCAAGATTTCTCTTGAACAGAGCCAGCGAGGTGCTCTGCCTCACATGGACCGGGATTTTATTCCACAGCATAGGGTGTCTGAGTGATAAATCTATCCCTCCAGCACGTCCTATTTATATCCGTGCTAAGGTTTAAGTTGCTTGCTGTAGTGGTTTTGGTGGATATGGATTTTTTGAGGTGGAGCATGTCCATTAATTCCAGGTTGGACATGGCCTTGTATGTCAGGCACATGTCACCTCTGAGCAGACTGTATGTGACTGAATAGAGCTGGAGTTTCTTCAATCTGGCAGCATATGGCAGATTTTGGAGTCCCTTTATCCTTTTGGTGAGGAACTTTTGGGGTCTCTCCAATTGCTGCAGATGTCGGGTGAGATGCATCCCGAATGGGGCATTGTACTCTATCATTGGTCTGATAAGTGAAGAGTACAGGGGAACAATGACCTCACTAGATCTGGATGTGAATCCCTTCATGATCAGGTGGGCAATGTAGAAGTTCTTTCTAACCACTTTAGCAACGTGAGTGTCAAAAGAAAGGTCACTGTCAACCTGGGTCCCCAGGTCCCTGATAACCTCTTCTGTGCTTAGTGGATTTCCACCTATATGGTAGCTTGGGGTTACCTTGTTTTTCCCGAAGGGTATGACTATACATTTTTTGGCGTTTAACTTCAGGGCATGGCTCTGGCACCAGCTCTCTGTTTCCGTGAGTCCCTTCTGAAGGATATCCGTGTCCGATGCACTTTCAACTATGGTGCCCAGTTTACAGTCGTCTGCAAACTTTGTCAGCCAAAGTCCTCCCATGTTGGCCTGTACTTCTGAGAAGTAGATGCCGAACAATAGGGGGCCAAGGACCGAGCCCTGTGGGACACCACTTGTGACCAGCTTGGAGTCTGACATAGCGCCAGCAATGCTAACCCTGTGGGTTCTGTCCTTAAGCCAGTTTGCAACCCATCTTGTGACCTATGGGTTTACATTTAAGCTGGTAAGTTTTTCTACAATACCCGAGTGGGGTATTGTGTCAAAAGCCTTTGCAAGGTCAAGGTAGGCTGTATGGACTGCCTTTCCCTCCTCAATGGCCTTGGTGACTGTTTCGAAGAAGTCAACCAAGTTCAAAAGGCATGATCTGCCCTTGACCAAGCCAAACTGGGTCGGTTCCAATGTCTGCAAGTCCCCTATATCTTTGTTTATGAGCTCCATTATGATCCTCTCCATAGCTTTGCAGATTAGACTTGTTAAGCTTATGGGGCGGTAATTACCAGGGTCCGGAGAGGCACCGCCTTTGTGGAGTGGGACCACAGTTGCACAGTTATCTTGGCATCCTTTGCTATTGGACAATAAAACTATATCACAGCACATAACTAGGAGGAGAAACGCATTGTTTTTAGGAACAGCTCAAAACAGGAAGTAAAGTATATGGACATTCAGCGAGTGGAAAATCTGTGGACAGTTACAGGTATGTTCATTGCCATAATTACTTATGTACATAGTGGCAGTTGCAATGTTACAAGGAACACAATCTCTCACATACTTTTACAAAAAAAAAATCGGTGTCATTTTATTGGACCGCCACACACCAGGACTGGCTAACCTTCGTTTCTCAATGATTGTGGGTAAAGATAATGGTTGGGGGTGGCAAAGAGCCAAAGCCAGGGGAAAGTTGTACATTTTACAGTTAATAAAATGTTTCCTATATGTTATATGCCTTAAGGTAAACTGAAAATGCATTTTTAAGTTTTTTCATAAAGCGGCTTTCATGATCTGGTTGCGTTTAATACGCAAGTACCCAGCCTTTAACTCTTTTCATTAACTTTTTATCCCAAACAAAAACAATGTTTCATTAGTGCATGGGAAATTCTTTAAAGTTAACAGGGCTGAAATTAAAGGCTTGTAGCCTTAGGCTATTTTTTCAGTCTTTGATCAGTTCTGTGATTACAGCCTATGTTCTTATGCAATGTTTAAGTGTTCATTTAAGCATTTTAACACTTGACCCCCTTTCTGGATTGACATAAAGCTGCTGTCATCCTATACTGGAAAATGTTTAAGTACTGCTTAGGCTTATCTGTCTTGTTAACAGCAAATTGTGTATGTACTTTTTTTTTCTGAGTAGGTATTTGGCCATCTCCTCTGCTTGGTCAGTTGTGGTCCATTAAATGGGTGAATGGGGTGGGGGAGCATAAGATGAGTCCAGAATTTTTTGAATTGACTGGATCACTGGGCATGGCTGTACACAAATTTGTGAACAGTCATATATTCAGGTAATAAGAGATCATATACACCAGACTACAGGAGAAATTAAGAAAGCACACCTAACCAGACTGTTGAGAAAAGCTAGAGGAAAATGTAAATATTCAAAATACCACAGCAAAAAGACATAATAAAATACCACAATTTGAAAGTAATGGATCACAGAACAGTTTTCACCAAGATTTAATCCAAACTTAGCACTTTGGCACCAAGCCTTCAATGAGTACCAAATTTAAATATTATTTTACATCCCCCGTTTGTTGACTTCACCCCCCTTTTTAATTGTCCACTCAGTGCTCACTTCAGTTTAGAAAAGAGTAGCCTTAGTAACAGTGATTTTACTCTCCAGTATGAGAGACCTTTTTAAACTTTTTTTTTAGTTTGTTCAGTTGTGATTCTGGAACAGATTTCTGTCCACTGTGGTAAAACACAGATTGCTTCATCATAGTGAATTTGAACAAATGGCCTTATACCCATACTGCCTATAAATTAAGGTGATGAGTAGCTAAGGAAACAAATACGGAGTACTTGCATTCAACTCCTAGACCTTTTATTTACTTGTATAATCTGTATCAAGTCATTTAGTCACAGGAGTTCCACCTGACTCAGACCAGCCACATATGCTCAGTAGGTTTTAGTTGATTCATTCTTTGATGACTATCTTGATCCAGTTTAGGGTCACGGGGGAGATGGGACCTATCCTGACATGTAATGGACACAAATTAACCTAATCCTGGACAGGGTGACAGCCTATCGCAGGACAAATTTGCATTTGTGTGCACGCACAAACTTGACTGCTCACTCTTACGTGGCATGCTTACCTGCAGTTTGCATATAATGCATCTTTCTAGATGTGGGAAGGAACCATAACCCATGTCAAAAATGTGCATGGGCACAGGGGAGGATGTGTGCACTGTACAGAATGCAGTCAAGACAAAACGTGAACTGGAAAGGCACATGCTGTAATGTGGCAATACTATTATGCTACTGTTATGACTGGTTTTAATTTACCAAAATTAAGAATTGCTTTATCTACTTTGTGTGTTTATAGTCGTATTGTAGCAGACACCCAAATTCTAGAATAAATCTCCACAAGGGTGTAGTCTCTTCATGTATTCCTTTATTTCAGAAATTGTAGCCAAGACGTTCTCAAGTGTCTGCATTTACGTGTATTTGGTAAAGTGTGTGTAAATATGGCTGTGATAGCTGTTCATATCTGTCAACATAAAATGATCTCTAGCCCATCTCTTTCTAAGAGGTACATGTAATCATTCCATGGAGATCGCATCACTGTCATTTTATACCTCATTGATCTGACCCCTTATTGATTTGCAGTCCTGTGTTTTGTAGCGTTTCAGCAATCCACTAGAAAGTGATTTGAAAAAAATACTGTTTCTTGGTAGAAGAATCCTATGGTAGGAATGCTTCAGGAACTGTAATTGTATTCTAAATCTTATAGGATAGTTAGATGTGGTGTTTCAGGAACTTTTTGATTCTTATAGGATATATTTAGATGTGGTCTTTGGCTTGCCTATAAGGCAATGTCTGAGTCGGTTCTCTTCTGAAAGTTCATGCTTAGAATGCATCGCAGGAGGGAACTTGGCCCAAAATGGGAACCTAATACTAAAATACCTATTGGTATTCTCATCTCCATGGTGTAGATAAATAGAACTGTAACTGTGACCAAGACTGTTGGCTTTTGAAATCCCAATGTAGGGGTTGTCAGAAGAGAAATCACTTAAAGATGGCAAATATCCTTAAATCTGGGTCTCGCCTTCTCCCTCTTTGTTCCGAAGCAGTCTGTTCCCACAGACTCCTTGTTTTCTGCTTGGAAAATAATTCTAGGAGCGATAAAGTGCAATGTGTGTGGGACAGCAAGGATAGCTACAAGCTCATAAAAATAGAAGAGATTCTTGCCCTGATCAGGGCACTCTATTTATTTATTTATTTTTATTTTAAATTTGTTAACCGGGAGAGTCCGACTGGATACATGTCCATTTTCAGCGGAGGCCCGGGGAGAAAAGCTCCAAGTTCATAACAGACATATGAACATTGTTAATGCAAAAAAAAGGAAGATAGTTGAGTTCTAAATACAATATAAAGATACATCACATCTTGGTAAAAAAAAAAAAAAACTGTACTCTCAATCATTGATCCCAAGGACCTCTCAGTCATGTGGCACACACACTAGCACAAAGGAATCTGGTCATACCCCCTTGCTGACTAGCCATGTCAGCTTAGAATGTAGCTTCCCAGCACAGTCTCACTTTACAGGCATCCTACATTTCATCTGAGAAATTGTGTGGCAGACAAGCTGAGCAGGACAAGGGCAGACCATTATAAATGGAAACTGGATCAGGTTATTTTCCAAGATTTAATCCATCTGTGGGGAGTCCTTCAAATAGACTTATTTCCTTCCTTTTTGAACAGTGAGCTGGCAAAATTCTGCTTCAGGTCTTTATACAAGATGGCCTGG
Source organism: Protopterus annectens (assembly GCF_019279795.1). Lineage (NCBI taxonomy): Eukaryota > Metazoa > Chordata > Ceratodontiformes > Protopteridae > Protopterus > Protopterus annectens. Next base: position 237,264,627 of record NC_056743.1, on the reverse strand, counting down.
AAAACTGATGTCTTTTTTTTTTCCCTTGGACAGGAATGTTCCTGTATGATTTTCCAACCTTTCCACTGATGCACAGGTTGCGTGTGAATATTCGGAAGGAATCACCCAAGATAATTTTGGTGACTCTCTCCTGTCAAAGGCAAACATGGATTTTCATCATGTTGATTGCTGTTGCTGTAGCCTTAGCCGTATGGGTTATATCCTGCCAAGGATGTAACATCTGTCCACCTTTCAAAGCTTCAGGGCACCTTCCATCAGGCAGCTTAATATGAGCTCCGTGAATGACAAGTCCGGGTACTAGGCCCTTCAGAGTTTTACTGCTGCTGAAGATTATGTTCCTGTAAAGCTTTTGAGGATCGATGATTGGCTTGGTGCTGTTCCTTTGCTGGGTACATAATTTCACTTTTAGGGGAAAACCTTCCATCTCGTGATTCCTTTTTTTTTTTTTTTTTTTTTTGAGAGTTACTATCCTATGACCTTTCTTGGTCCACTATCAAGGTTCATTTATCAGCTATTTCAGCCTTTCTGCCAATGGATCTTCTTCTTTCAATGCAGTCACCTGTCAAAATGTTCTTGAAAGGGGTTTTGCACAAGAGGCCTCCAAGTAAACCTCTGCCCCCTTCTTGGGATCTTTATTTTGCGTTGCAGAAGCCAACACTTGCTCCATTTGAAAAAAAAAAAACTATCCTGGTTGACTTAAGGTTCTTAACATGGAAAACAGTTTTACTGATTGCTCTGATCTCTGCAAGGAAGGTGTCCTAGTTGCAAGCTTTTATGATGAGTCAACCCTACCTCATTTTCCACAAGAACAGGGTTTCTTTAAGAACAAATCCTTTTATTCAGTGGTAGCTGAGTTTACTTTAAGCCAAACCTATCCATATTTTTTTCCTGAACGTAAAACGAGGGAGAAAGTATACTGCCTTCCTTTGTCCACAGACAACTCTGGTTCTATCTTGACAGAACTAAAGCTTTCAGGTCCTCTGATCCAGTATTAATTTCTTGGGAAGGTAAGAAGGGACATCCTGTGTCAAAACAGACCATTTCCTAATGGTTGCCTAAGACTATTACGTTGTTATCCTTGCCATAACAAAAATATATTCCAAGCAGGGTCAATGCCCACTCTACCAGGGCATTAGCTTCATCTGTGGCTTTTTGGAAAGGGTTGGGTTCTAGAAGTATTATAGAAGCTGCTACCTGGTCCTGCATACATGCTTTTACAAAGAACCTTAAGCTTGATTCCTCCTCTAGAGCCAGGTCATGCTTTGCTAGACCCATTCTGTAGGGGCTTCTGGAGTCTTGTCTTTCCACATCCCAAGTGTAGTAAGATAGGAAAGTCTACCTGTACGACTAAGGCTACTTCAACAGTGATCAATATGATGAGCATAGTACAGCTGTGCAAGTAAAATTACCGTAGCAATTAGATGTTCAAATAATCACTGTTAGCCACTCCCTCCACCCCCCTTGAATTTTGGTGTGGTTTTTATTATGCCTGGGTGTACAAGTTTTATTTTGTTCCTAGCTTTGTCCTTTCAGGGCTCTCTCACTCTGTCTGTTGGCAGGAAAACTCTGAAGGGCTTGGCACCCAAAATTGTCTTTTATTCCACTCGGCTCAAGCTGCTTGACACTTTGGGCATCTTGAATGTGCCCAGAAACTTTGTAAGCTAGACTGCTTTTATATCATTAGCAGGAAATAACCCGTATTGCTAAGGCTACTGCAGCAACTATTATTTATACATCTACTGTTAAGGTGAGTTTATTTACACAACTGTGCTTTCTGTCATTCTTATAAAATCCACATTTGGGCGGTAACTTTTCACTTCAGCCTGGTAAATCTGCATTTAAAAGCAAACTTAGAAATGCTGTATCATGGGTGCATCCATACATTGCTGGCATTGGAAAGTGGGATCCAACTAGCTCTGCTCCAGTAGGATTTAAATAAATAAAAATGTTTACAGTCTTCCTCTTAGCACTGGTCTTGCAGTTTCTGCCCTGAGCCGGCTACCTCAAGGCCTACATCTTCTATTCTTCCGAGTCCCAGACCAGTCTCCAGACCACTGTCTATGATTTCATCTGCTAGGTCTTCCCACAGTCTCTTAGAAGCTGATGTAGACAGTAGACTGTTTGTAAGCTTCTGAGCCCCTCAAGCCTTTTTGTGTTGGAGGGAAGCATTCTAGCTTATCAGTGGGAGTGATGAGCACTAAGTAGCCTGTCTACCACAAGATCCAGGTACAGATTCTTAGTTTTAGCACTTGAATTTGCTTATTCCTGCTCATCACTTGTTCAGAACTTGTTGTTAGCACTAAATAAGCTACAAATTACTACAGCTCTCCACCTTCATCTTTACCTAGAGGAAAAATGTTTTTGTACTTACTTTCCTCACTTGCTTAGAGAAAAACAGCTCTTATACTCACAGGCAGGTCCATGGGTCAGCTCCCAGTGTTATTTCCTGTCTATCTGATGAATCTGGGCATCTTGGGGCAATGTAGCAATTGCCTCAAGTACACAGACAACCCTCTCCTCCTACCACCCAACAATACAACCTGTGAGAGATGCACTTATCTAGCCAAACTGGAGGTAAAGCTCTCTCCAACCAAGACTGAACTTGACAGTCAAGAGGCGAAGGTAAACACTTGCACCACACTGCACACATCACATAGTCTCACTAAACCTACACCACCAAAATCCACACCATAGAAACACAAAAGCATTTGTGGAGGCTCTCAATAATCTGCTCAAGCAACAGAGACCTCCAAAGCAGAAACGCAAGCAACCTCCAACCCCCCCAACACGACCCAAATGACACACAGCCCACAGACTGTGTGCCAATCAACCACAGCCCCTAAGGCAATGTACCCAACTCACTAGTCATAGGTGAGACTGTAGTCAGGCACATTGATGTCCCACTCACCAGGCTAAACAAGGAGAAGGTTACTGTCAGCTGCCTGTCTGGTGCCAGGATCCGCCACATAACCCATGCACTCAGGTCACTCCACAAGTAGTACACATATGACTCTCATTGTCCATGTTGGTGTGAATGACCTAAGATGTACCTTCCTGGACTACATGAAGAGAGACGTGGATAGAGCTCTCCGATCTTGTAGCCCAGGCAGGTATGGCCCTAGCCCTGAGTAGCATTCTGCCATCGCCCAGAATACCGCAGTACAAGGACAGAATGATTGACTTCAACAATTGGGTAAGCTTCTGGTGTCATTCTAAGGGGATACAGTATCTGTCTGCCTGGGAAGACATGGTCGACAGACCACGATGCTTTGCCAAAGATGGCCTGCACCCGTCACCCCTGAGATTCCGGATACTGGCTAAGGCTCTTGCTGCCCCTGTAGTGCCTTTTTTAGGCAAGGTTCAAATGACAAATTCACCACTGTAGCAGGAACAGGCTAGCAAAATGAGGGTAATGCTACTCAGTGCTAGAAGTCTAAATCTCAAAATGCACTCCCTCGAGGCACTCCTTAAAATGGAGAACATCTGTATCTGTGCAGTGACTTAAGACCTGGTTCAAGGCTCCAGAGATCACTCCTGCATTACCGGGCTATAACTCGTACCACACTTTTTGGGCACCTAACCTGCACCGGAACATCAAAGGCACTGGTGTGTCCATATTCATTAAGGACATCCACGCCTCCAGGCTGGTTGATCAGCATAATGCATACTGAGGTTATCCAAATGCAACTAACACGGGGCAAAACTGCAATCCAAATTGTAGCTTGCTACAGATCCCCCACCATGCCCCAGGATTCCCACTCCTCTTTTCTTGATATACTGGAAAATATTAGGGTTCAACTAAACACCCTCGTAATGGGTGATTTCAACTACCCCCACCATTAACTGGGAAAACTACTCGTGTACCAACTCCTTCGCTAAACGCTTCCTGGAATTCATAAATTCCAATACCCTGGATCAGCTTATCCACACCCCCACCAGGGGCAACAATATCCTAGACCTAGTCATTACCAACATGAGTGACAGGTGTTCCACGCCTGAAGTCAACTCCTCGTCGGTCAGATCCGACCATAAGCTAATCACCCTAGATATCCACATCTCAGCCAACTTCATGCTTCTTAAGATAGAAGTGGCGAACTTCATGACTCTCATGCAGATGGACATTACAGTTACGACTGTTGAATCCTACACAGATGCTTTCTATAAGCACTTACACGAGTGCATAGATCTTGCTATCCCAAACAAAACCAAGACGCTATCCTCCAAAAAAAAAAAAAAAAAAAAAAGGAAGCCAATCTGGTGGTCCCCTGCCATAAACTCTACAACAGAAGGAAGAAACTGTTGCAAAAGACAGTAAAATCCCATGAGTGGAGGAGTTCCCTGGTCAGCCTCAGTAAGAAGCTGAGATCCCTTATTAGATCCTCCAAAGCTAGCTACGACAACAAAATTGCCACTGATTCTATGGACAACCACAAAGCATTATATAGCTATGTCAAGAATCTCAATGGCAACACCCAGATCTGTTCCGAGTTGCAGCACAACAGCATGAAAATTACAGAACCAACTGATATTGCCAAAGTCTTGGCAGGTTCAGTGTTAACTTTACTCCCCTCTCACCCCCTAAAGGGCCCGTATCTCTATAGGAAAAATGCAGTCTCTCTGTAATCACAACTATGCAGGTAAATGCTGCACAGTCTCTAAAGCTAAAAACACAGCATCCATGAGACCGGACAACATCCCAGGCTGCGTTTTACATGAACTTCAGAACGAACTGGCTTCCCACCTAAGCACCATGTTCCGTTAGTCTTACATCAGGCTTTGTGCCCACCGAATGGTGCACAGCAACAGTTATCTCACTCCACAAAGGGGGAGCCACCACTGATCCCAGGAACTATCGCCCTATTAGTCTGTCGAGCCTGGTCTGCAAGGCCATGGAACTCCTAAACAAAGACATTGGTAACCTCCATACTCTGGATCCCACCCAGTTCGGGTTTGTGAAAGGCAGAGCATGTCTCCTGAACCTGATTACAGCTTTGCTGACTGCCTCAAAGAAGTCAGACGAGGGTAAGGTGGTTCACACAGCCTATCTTGACCTCGCCAAAGCTTTCAACACCATCCCCCATTCTGGAATTATCGCTAAACTCACTAAACTAGGTATAAATCCCCTAAGTCACAAGATCGGTTGCCAATTGGCTCATTGACAGAACCCACCCTGTAAAAGTTGCAGACTCCAAATCTGACTTCAAACTAGTGACAAATGGAGTACCACAGGGTTCAGTCTTGGGACCTCTCCTGTTAGCCTGTACTTCAGAGAAGTAGGTAGCAAACACAGAAGGCCTTTGGCCAACGAGCTTTGCAGATGACTGCAACTAGGAGCCGTAGTGGGGTCCCCAAATGATGTGGACATCCTACAGAAGGGCCTCACTGAGACAGATGCCTGGTGTCAGAGCTGTGGCCTCAAGCTCAGTACCAAAAAGTGCATTGTCATCCCGTTTGGTAAAAACTCTGTACCCATGAACTACCACATAGGCGGCAGTCTACGTAACGCCGAATGTGTGATGAGAGACCTTGGGACCCAGGTGGACTTCAGTGTCTCCTTTGATAATCACATTGCCATAGTAGTCAGGAAATCCTTCTATGTGGCACACCTCTTCATCTAGGAAAAAAGAGGTCATTGTCCCACTCTACTCGATACTTATTAGACCCATTCTAGAGTACAATGCCCATTTTGGAATGTACCTCACAAGACATCTGCAGCAGCTGGAAAGGCCGCAGAAGTACCTCAAAAAGAGGATTGCTTGCCTCAAACAGATGCCTTACACTGACAGTCTCAAAAACTCCAGCTTTACTCCATAGCATATCGCCTACTCCAAGGTGATATCTGCCTAGCATATAAAACTGTCAAACCAAGAGCTGTTGGGCATGCTACACCTAAAGAAATCCCAATCCCTCCTAACTACATGCTCTAGGGACCTAAACCCTGTTACCACAATAAACAGGACATGTTGGAGGGCTAGATTCCTGTCACAGAGATTTCCCATACTCTGGAACAAGCTACCCATTTATGTCAAGCAAAGTTCCTCATTAGCACTCTTCAAGAAAAATCTTAAGTGGATGGGAAATGGGAAATTCACCCCAGGGATCACTTCTGTGGCTCTACTCGATAGGGGCACAGAAAAATAACTTTCTTGGGTGGTGTAGGCCAGGGAACTTTGTTGGCTAGGCTTACTTAGGCCCTTTTGTCTGATAGCCTAGAACCTACTTATGAAGTTTCTCAAGGCACAAATTCAGCTGGAGATTTTGTTCACTCTGCTCCCCTCTGGAGCCACGTCCCTGCCTTTGCTCCGATATCTTCTTCTCCAGTCCGATCCCCGGGTTCGGAGTTATCGGGCATGAAGATATCTGGAATCAAGATGTCCAAGCTGACAGGTATGTTAATGTAGACTCTGATGGCTTCCCTGACTTGCTCAGCTATGACTGGTACGGAGCAGAGCAGTTCTTGGAGCCATGGCTTTGACATGGGGTCCAAGGGGTTGATGTCAGTTATGAAGCTTTCGGAGCTGTCTCTTCCCCTTTGGGCTTCCCGTGATAGGTTGGCTCTGACTCCTCACTCAGATCGAAGGGTGGTGGGGTTCATGGAGCTTCTCTTTTGACAGCTTCAGCTCTGGCAGGGATGCCCTTGATATCTCCCTGTCCCCTCTCTCTGTCCCCCCCTCTGTCTCTCCATCTCTCTCTGTCTCTCTACCTCTCTGTCTGTCTCTCGGCATTCAAGGTGGTGCAGAGGGTTCTCTGCACCTAGAGCCTCAACTCTCCCTGCTGTCTCTCCGTCTCTCTCCGCCTCTCCGCCTCTCTCCCTCTCTCCCTCTCTCTCTGTCTCTCGGCATTCGAGGTGGTGCAGAGGGTTCTCTGCACCTAGAAGAGCCTCAACTCTCCCTGCTTCGGAACCCTGACCCCTCACTCGGATCCAGGGGTGGTGTGGTTCATGGAGCTTCTCTTTTGACAGCTTCAGCTCTGGCAGGGATGCCCTTTATCTCTCTCTCTCCTTGGCATTCGATGTGGTGCAGAGGGTTCTCTGCGCCTAGAAGAGCCTAGACTCTCCCTGCTTCGGAGCCCAGCCCCCCCCCTCACAGATTTTGTGCCTGAACCATATGTTCTGTCACCTCTGGGACAGCCTACCCAGAAAGACTTCCAGACTGCTTCCCCTTTGGAACACCCCCGAGTCTTCCTTGATGGCGTGCTCTGGGAAGGTGTCTAAAGTCCCTCAGAAGCGTCGGTGCAGAAGGAAACACTTGGATTACCCTTTGGAATCCCTCACTGAGGACACAGATTGATGAAGGGTCCCCTAGATAACCACCTGAAGATGTCTCCTTTGGGGGACATCGTGGAGATCCTTCGTCAAAAAGGTGGCTGGTCTGCCCAAAACCCTAACTTGGAGGAATCTGTGTTTATGGAAGCTTTTGACTCATGCTCATTTTCTGCTTGGATGTCCCCCGCTGCGGGATCCCCTTATCAACCTTATTTCCCACAGTTCATGGAAGGAGCTGGACACAGTGGAACGCATTCCTAAGCACCCCAACAAGATTCTTCACGTCCCTTCAAACAGACCCCACTGGACTAAAGGTGTTCCTGTTGATGCCATGGTGGTTGCAGCAGCCACCTAAAAGGAGCCAGCCTAACTAAGCTCCACTGTCCATCCTAATAGAGTCTAGGGCTTTGGGCAGATTTGGTAAACGGGTATACTCTTCAGTGACCTTTTGCATTGCAAGCACTGAATTATTTGGCACGTTACCTGACTACAGAAGGACTTTGTCATGGAACTGTCTAGTTCTGCCCCAGGGTCCATGTCTCTTGAGGAACAGAAAACCTTTTTCTCCAGAATGGCCACCCTACCATCTATTTTGAACACATCCATGAGGTTAATTCCTTATTCTGTAGATGGTACCTCAAGGGTGGCCAGTTCAGGCATTGCAATCAGCCAGCACGCCTGGATGCGACTCTGTGATTTCTCAGAACCTTGTAAGGTGTCTTTCACCAGTGCCCCTTTCGACAGATAGATTCTGTTTGATCCAGCTGTCAAAGATGCACTCTCTCCCAAAGTGAAAGATGGAAAGACCATGTCTGCAATCAGAATCCTCTTTGCTACCTCTCAACGGGCCTTTTCCAGGCACCAGAGTGGGAGTAAAAAGTTGTGGATCTGAAGATCTCAAGGTCTTTTTTCAGGTTTTGCAGGGAGACCTTCCCTTCAGAGACTGAGGAGGAAATGGTTCTAGCGGCAGAGTGGGTCCGATAATCAAGGGTCTCAAGATTCTTTTCTAAGAGGCCAACTCGGGATCCTTAAGGATTGCCTGCTTGATCATCTTTGGAAGCAGTTGGGGAGACACTAGGCTGTTGGGTGTAACAAGCCATCTCAAATGGTCGTTGGGTGTTTAAATTATAGTCGATGGTTATTCCATACCCGGTTTCCAAAGTCCCTCTCCAATCAAGAACTTACCTGATGTTCCATCAATTCAAAGGGAGGCTGCAGCCTTAAATTCCAAAGCTGCTCACAAAAAGTCATCCAAAGTGTCCCCCCAGACCAACTTGGATCAGGCATCTACTTCAGATTGTTTTTAGTGCCCAGGAAAACTGACCTGGGGCCCATTTTGGACCTTATAACCCTCAACAGGTCTGTAGACATTTCAAAGTTTGGGAATGGTCATGATTGTTTATTCTGCCCTTCCTGTAGAAGGATGACTGGATGTGCTCTATAGACCTTCAGGATGTGTGCTATCACATCAAAATGAACAGACACTCCAGATTCCTCCACTTCCATCTGAGAGCCAATCACTACCAGTTCAAAGTACTTCCTTTTGGTCTCATCACAGCCCCCAGTGTGTTCAACAAATGCATGTCAGTAGTGGCAGCTCACCTGAGACTGCCAGGATTCCATGTGTTTCCCTATCTGGATGATTGGCATGTCCATCAGTTTCAAAAAGTCTCACCCTCAACCAGTGCAGATAATAGATTTCATCAGAGCCTATCTGAACATCATTCGTTCCTTAGCTCTTCTTCCTCTGGACAGACTCCATCTTAAGAATCCATATCAAGCAAATCTTGGACATTCCTTCCCCTCTGGCAAGTCTTGTTCTAAGAGGCTTGGGGTCCATGGCTGCCACAGTTGCTCTCATCCCAATAGCATGCCTTCATATGAGAATACTTCAATGGGCCTTAGCGGTCCAATGTTTTTTTTTCTTTGGTATCTGCTGAATCAGTCAATCAGAATCTCTTGAACATGCAAAAAAATCTCTTCTCTTGTGGCTACAATCGAAGGACCTTGAATAGGGTTGACCTTTCATCCTCCCTCCCCCAAAGGTCACTGTGATCATGGGCACATCCCAGTTCAGGTGGGGGGTGGGCATTATCTGGGACACAGTCCAAGGCACATGGTCCCCTCTAGAGACCAATTTGCACATAAACATTGTGGAGATGAGCTGTGCTTCTTGCATTGCAAGCCCTTCGATTCTCTCTTCCAATGGAAACCATTGCACTTCAGACAGACATGTATTGGTGTGGTACATCGACAAACTGGGAGGAATCAGGCCTTACCCCTTCTGTTGTCGAGATGCCATGAGATTGAGGCAGTGGGTGATCTCTTCAACTGCTTTCTGATAGCAACACACATTCCAGTCAAACATCTTGGTACACTGGCTCAGCATAACCATTCTGATTCCTCATGACTGGTCTCTCTGTTCTTCAGTGGCAGATATGATCTTCTAGCATTGGGGTCAACCTTGCTGCGATTTCTTCTGGCCTCCTTCCAACACCAAGTGCAGCAAGTTCTTTGCCTTGTTCCCTCCTCGGGGGCAGTCACTGAGTGACACTCTAGTCCATGCTTGGCCCCCTGTCTGCGTTATGCCTTTCTCTTCCTCTCATTCCCAAATTTCTGCCAAAAGCTCAGCAGTTGAAATGCAAAGTAATCTTCATTGCTCCCTTTTGGCCTCAACAGGTATGGTTTCTTTTCCTTTGATCTCACCTGGTTTGTCCACCATGAACTCTGGATCCCTCTCCAGCTCTTCTGTCCCATCCATCGGAACACCTCTACCCAGATCTTCTGAACCTGGAGCTAACTGCTTGGTTAATCCAGTTCCAAAGATGCCTAGACCTCCTGGGCTTTCATTCCCATTTAAAAAGATTCTGATTGCAGTGAACAAACCATTCCACTATGAAAATGCACAATAGCAAGTGGAAGAGGTTCTCCCCCATTTGGGCTCATCATAACCAGCTGGACCCATTTTTCTGCAGTCTTAGATTTTTTGACATCCATTTTTCATAGTAGAGCTAGCTTCTCTATTGTTAAGGTGCAATTTGCGGCCATTTCCAGTTTTCACATTGGGGAAAATTCATTTTCTTTGGCCTCCTCTAGTTGTGCAGGGCTTTTCTAAAAAAAGTACTTTTCTTTGCTCTCCTATTAAAGAATCCCGTTCTACCTTGGGACTTTACCATGGTTTTGCAAGCTCTAGTTTCACCTCCTTTCGAGCCTTCTGCTAAAGTATCTGTCTTGAAAGACTGTCTTCTTACTAAGTGCCATCACTTCAGGTAAGAGAATATCTGAATTACAGGCTTTATCTTGAAAGCCTCCATGTTTAATTTTCACAAGGACAGAGTTATATTGCATACCAATTCTTCCTTCCTGCCCATGGTTGCTTCTGAGGCAATATAAATCAGGTTATTAATTTCCCTGTATTTTTCCTAATTTCCAAAACAATGGAGTGTATTAACGTCATATGCTACATGTTCATAGACAGCTACATTTTTACTTGGACAGAACTAAACATTTCAGAATGTCTTATCAGCTTTTCATTTCCTTTTCGAAGACCACATTGGGAAAACCAGTTTCCGAGGTGACTGACCAACTGGATCACTACCTACATTGCACTCTTATTCTACTAAGGACATTTCTTTACCTTCTTAGATTAAGGCCCGCTGTACTAGGTCTGTGTTCACTTCAGCTTTTGGGTCTAAACTTTCCTGCTATAAAGCCCGCTTTAGCGTGCTTTTGCGTGATTTAGCGCGGAGTTGCCCATAGAGCACCATCGGGCAGCGCCGGTTAAACTATTTCTGGCTCCGTAAAGTCTGCTCTTCAATTTTTCCCTTAGAACTTCTCTACTTGCAATCTAAACAGTCTATTCTCTATCTCCAAAGCTCAGCACTTGCTCCTAAAGCATTTTTATATAGGTAAAGTACTTGTATACTAAACAAAGTACTAAATTAGCCTAGAATCCCCTTGAGTACCCATTTCCCTATAGGTCTCTTCTGACTCAGTTACACAGCAAACTTTTTCTAGCATGTTGAAGGGTCAGTTGCTAGCATCCTCTCCTGTTCAGCTGGTGAATCTGGGCATCTTGAGGCAATGTTACAATTGCCTCATGTACACAGACAACCCACTCCTTCTCCCACAAAACACAAATACATGTGAGAGATGCAACTATATAGCCAAACTGGAGGCTGAGCTCTCTCAACTCAGGACTGGCAAGACCAGACAGGAGGAGAAGGAAACCACGCACACCACAAACCCAGTTTCACATAGAACTATCACAACTGCAAAACAAACACATAAACACACAAAGACATACTCGGAGGCACTGATCAAAAATCTACCAAAACTACAGAGGCCTCCAAAGCAGACACCCAAGCAACTGCCACCTCAAGACATAAGACATGCAACACATAGTTCTCAAAGTCAGTGTGCTAAACAGTCACAGACCTTAAGTCCAAACACAATGCCAGACACACTTGTTATAGGTGACTCCATAGTCAGACACACTGACGTCCCACTCACCAGACTGAACAAGGAAAAGATCACAGTAAGCTGCCTGTCAGGCGCTAGAATCCACCACATAACACAAGCACTCAGGTCACTCCACAGCAAGTACAAGTATGACTCAGTCATTGTCCATGCCGGTGTGAACGACCTGAGATGTACCTCCCTGGACTACATGAAAAGAGACACAGAGGAGCTCTCAGATTATGTAACCCAGGCCGGTATGACCCTGACCCTGAGCAGTATCCTACCCTCACCAAGAATGATGCCACAATACAGAGACAAAATGATCAGCTTTAATAATTGGCTTAATTACTGGTGTCATTCTAAGGGGATCCAATGTCTGTCTGCCTGGGATGGCATGCTTGACGAGCCACGCTGCTTCGCAAGGGATGGCTTGCACCTGTCACCCCTGGGCTTCCGGATATTGGCAAAGGCTCTTGCCACCCCCATAGTGCCTTTTTTAGGCAAGGCTCAAATGATAAACGTAGCCCCCTAGAAAACAAAAATGGAGAAAAACTAAGGGTAATACTGCTCAATGCCAGAAGTCTAAACCTCAAGATGCACGCCCTCGAAGCCCTCCTCAGTATGGAGAACATCGATGTCTGTGCTGTGACTGAAACCTGGTTCAAGGCTCCTGAGAGCACCCCAGCACTATCAGGTTATACCTCATATCATGCGTTCCAGCCCCAAAATCCGGACGAACCACAAAAGGAGGGGAGTATCCATATTCATAAAGGATACCCACACCTCCAGGTTAGTGGCAACGCACGAAGCATCGGAGACCATCCAGGTGCAATTAACCATAGGTAAAACTGCCCTACAGTTTGTAACATGCTACAGACCACCTTCTCAAACTCAGGAAACCCACACAGCCTTCCTGAAGACACTGGAGAGTATGAATGTCTCTCCAAACACCATCATATTGGGTGACTTCAACTACCCAAACATAGACTGGGAACATTACTCAAGCCCCAACACCCTAGCCCAAAGGTTCCTTGAGTTCATAAACTCAAATGCTATGGAACAACTAGTCACCATTCCCACAAGAGGAGAAAATATACTAGACCTGATCATCACAAACATGGGGACAAAATGCTCCACACCGAAGTATATCCCTCATTGGTGAGATCAGACCATAAATTAATCTCACTGGAGATCCACATCCCGCCCCCACCCCAGCAAAAGACCACAGTGAAGAACTTCTCAAAAGCAAACTTCACACTTCTTAAGATTGGAGTGGTATCCTTCAAGGCCCCGAGCCAGTGGAAACCACAACCCACGCTGCTGAAACCCTTACAAATGCCTTCTACGAGCACCTCCAGGAATGTATGGATCAAGCAATCCCTAATAAAATCAAGACCCTTTCCACCAAAGGCAGGCGCCGGTCTGGTGGACCCCAGCCATAAACAAACTCTACAACAAGAGGAGAAAGCTACTACATGACAGAGCAAAATCCCTAAAAGGGAAGGCATCTCTGATCAATACTAGCAAAAAACTACGATTACTCATAAAATCATCCAAGGCCAACTTTGAGAGAAAAATCGCTAATGACACAAAAGACAATCATAAAGCCTTCTTTAGCTATGTTAGAAACCTGGGTGGAAACTCCCAGATATGCTCAGAATTAGTCCAAAATGATAAAAAAATCACTGAACCCACAGACATTGCCAACATACTGGCAGACAGGTTCAGTGCAAATTTCTCCCCCCCCCCAAAAGGAGAAATATCTATCCCACCAGAGTCTAGCCTCCCAAACATCTCAGATGCCCAGGTGAGAGCTGCTCTCTCTAAAGCAAAAAACACAGCATCAATGGGACCGGACGGTGTCCCCGGCTGTGTGCTACATGAACTCAATGAGGAACTAAACCCACACATAAGGCTGCTGTTTAATCTTAGCCTTACTACAGGATACGTACCCAAAGAATGGTGTACGGCAACTGTGGTCCCACTCCACAAAGGCGGTGCTTCTACGGACCCTGGAAATTACCACCCCATAAGCTTGACGAGCCTTGTCTGCAAAGCTATGGAGAGGATCATAATGGAACTCATAAATAAAGACATTGGGGACCTACATACACTGGATCCTACCCAATTTGGCTTTGTCAAGGGCAAATCCTGCCTCTTGAACTTGGTCGACTTTTTCGAAACAGTCACTTAAGGCCATTGATGAGGGTAAGGCAGTTCACACAGCCTACCTTGACCTAGCAAAAGCGTTTGACACAATACCCCACTCGGACATCATAGAAAAGCTCACCAGCTTAGATGTAAACCCATATGTCACAAGATGGGTTGCAAACTGGCTCAAGGACAGAACACACAGGGTTAGAGTTGCTGGTGCCATGTCAGACTCTAAGCCGGTCACGAGCGGTGTCCCACAGGGCTCAGTCCTGGGCCCCCTCTTGTTCGGCATTTATTTTTCTGAAGTGCAGGCAAACACAGGGGGATTGTGGCTGACAAAATTTGCAGATGACTGCAAACTGGGCACCATAATTGACACTCCATCAGACACAGACATCCTCCAGAGAGGTCTCATAGAAATGGATAACTGGTGCCAGAGCCATGGCCTTAAGCTAAATGCCAAAAAATGTATAGTCATACCCTTTGGGAAAAACAAGGTAACCCCTAATTACCACATAGGTGGTAATCCATTAAACACGGAAGAAGTTATCCGGGACCTGGGGACCCAAGTTGACAGTAACCTCTCTTTTGACACTCATATTGCCAAAGTGGTTAGGAAGACCTTCTACATTGCCCACCTGATCATGAAGGGATTCACATCCAGATCAGGAGAGGTCATTGTACCCCTGTACTCTTCACTTATCAGACCAATGATTGAGTACAACGTCCCATTCGGAATGTACCTTACCCGACACCTGCAGCAGTTGGAAAGACCCCAAAAGTTCCTCACCAAAAGGATAAAGGGGCTCGGACATATGTCATACGATGCCCGACTGAAGAAACTCCAGCTCTATTCAGTCGCATACCGTCTGCTCAGAGGTGATCTGTGCCTGACATACAAGGCCATGTCCAACCCGGAATTAATGGACATGCTCCACCTCAAAAAATCCAAATCCACCAGAGCCACGAGAGCAAGAGACTTAAGCCTCAACACGGATATAAATAGGACGTGCTGGAGGGACAGATTCATCACCCAGAGACTCCCTACACTATGGAACAGAATCCCAGTCCATGTGAGGCAGAGCCCCTCACTGACTCTGTACAAGAGAAATCTTGACGAGTGGATGGGAGATTGTAGGTTTACCCCGGGAATCATCTCTGTATCACTGCTGGACAGAGGCACAGCAAACTAATGGGTATAGTATTCTCATCCTAAGGGGTGGTGAAAGCCACACACACTCTGGCTAGGCTTATAAATGCCCTAGGGCAGATAGCCTAGTGTGAACCTATGAACCATTGATGAGATTTGTGCAGCTGCTACATGGGCAAACCCTCATACTTTTGCATCTCATAAGTTGGACAGTATTTTTAGGAACAGGGCATCGTTTGGTTCCTCTGTGCTCCAGAATATCCTTCTATGAAGGCCTCCCACGTTTTTCTGTAGCTGGGGACTGTCCCACAAGTTGAAGAAAAAATGAAAGCAACTTCAGATAGAGTTTATGTACTCACCACAATGTTCTGTCTGAGTTGTTGCCTTTCATTTGTACTTCAACCTCCTCCCCCCCCCCACCTGTCTTTGTAGGACCTAGCGGATATGTGTATAATTTCTTTCCTGTCTGAGCTCCTGAAGTGGTCCTTTCTGCCTCCCTCTGCCTTCTTTGTAATATATGTATGTTAACTCATTCCCTCCAGTACAGCTGCTTTGTGTCTGTACCTGTAACTCCCACTGGGTGTGTCTTAAACCTTTAAAAAAAAAATGACGTTATCACCTTATAGTTGTACAAGTACTCATTGACAGAGGTCAGATATCAGTCCAATTGTGTTTGCCATCATGTATGCTTCAAGATAAAAATATTCTGAAACCTTGTATGTAGCATGATTTCGGAATTATTAATGCACATCTGAACAAGCAATATTTGATGCCTAGAGTCACAGTAGGAGGTAACTGCGGAAATGCCTGGAGGCGCAGTCTGCTCTAATAAGATACTGCATATGTTTGTGCAGCAAACTCAATCTGAGGGAATAAGGGCAGAGCAGTATGGGTAGGGGAGGAGCTTAGATGTCAGATCCTAGAGCTTTAGTATATGGCAGAGTCGGTGCCGATCCTCTGATCTGAACCCACAGGTTGAAGAACAAATGAAAGGCAGCAACTCAAATGGAAAGTTATGGTGAGTATGCAACTTCTTTTTTGAGGCTACAGCTGAAAAGTGAAGTGTTCCTGAAGGGTCATGTTTTAAGTCCTTTGTGAGGCATCCTGGCATGTTGTCAGGACCCATAGAGGCTGTGTTTTTTGCCTTGGTGAATACCTCCAAGACCTGCACCCTGCTAATAGTTCAAGGAGGGGGGGGGGTTATGCTAGTAGGTATTTCATGGGGGAGGTGGGGGGAGACTGGGAGTGAGTGGAGTAAGTCTGAGCTGAGTTTGTCAGCCAGCAAATTTTGCCACATCACTGTGCACCACAGACTGCTAGTTTTGCACATCCCGAGTGCTGCCTTGAGGTTTCGGAGATAGCTGTAGAAGGCCTTGTGATTGTCTTTAGCCTGTTGTGAGGCTGTCTTGACCTTATAACTGAACTTGTTTGAATTCTAGTCCTCTTAGTTTGCTGTTTAGTTTAGAGAGCTCCTATCCTCATTTAGTTGGGACATTTTCCTTGTTAAATGCCCCATTGAGGTTTGGCATTCTACCAGTTGCTTGTTTTTAGAATTGTTTTGTGCTTCTAGTAGGTACAGCAGTCTTTGTACAGCCATTTACATGGTTATAGAGGTTCTCTGTGAACAACTCCACATAGGTTGTTGTGAACTCTGGTTTGGGAGGGGCATTGAATGTTGACAGGTTATCACTTGATAGGATATGGTTTGTTTTGGAATAGTTTCTAGCTGTTACAGGGTTTACTGGGGTTACTGAGTTGATGTTTTTCATTTCAAAAGAGACAGCTTTTTGCTCTGACCTCACCAGTGAAGATATGACACTGGGGTGGTGTGGGTTGGGGGGTGCAATGCTCTCCCATAGGGGTGAGTACTAGGTCTAGTATGTTTGAACCTCTGGTGGGTGTACACACTATCTGGTCAATGGCATTTGTGTTAATAAAATCCAGGAATCATTGCGCCTACGAGTATTGGGGAGTGTGTTTCCCAGTCTATAGATGGATAGTTCGCCTCCAGTGAAGAGGGTATTTGGTTTAGTGGTGAGCGTCTCCAGTAGATCTAGGCATGTGCTATGTGATTCTAGGGACAAATGTAGTGGCCCATATTCCAGTTTGGGTATTAAAATATTTTTACCAGTGGCCGTGTGAGCACTCGTCAAAATAGGTGATGGATCTTGCTATTTCATTTTAATTGAGCAAGAATTTTTAGTTGCAAAATCTGTATATGCAGGAAATGGTAGGGTAGGGTCATGTGTTAGTCCAAGGTATCTCTATTCCGTGGCATTAGGAATTATGTTTTCATTAAGATCTGATAAGAGGGATGGTTGTAATTTCTTGGCTGAGGCAAAAACCGGAACATTGGTTTTCTTTGGGTTAATTTAGTTTGTTAGAAGTGGGTCAGGTGCATAACTGAGTGAAACAGGTCAATAACTTGGTTTGCACCCAGAGTGGATAGCAATGGATTGCAAGAGCACCGTATTATCTGCATACATTATTAATTTAATATATGGTAATTCTAGTGGGAGAGATCATTAACAGAGAAGAGGATAGCATCTAGTTCAGACTTTTTCAGTATACCTGTATTAAGTTTACCCAGCAGAAGAGGGATGCGACATTGATATGGACTTGGAAGACTGTCTCTTCGACAGCTGCAAAGCCAGCACATAGTGTTATTTCTGAAAGTGAGTCTTTAGAGTTTGAGGAGGTTATGGTTGACTTCACACCCATATGTTGAATGTTAAGATTTAAGCACACTTCTGCATACATGTTGTGGAACTGAAGACAAACCTTAGGAATAGAATTTTGGTCAACTTTTTTATGTCTACCCATTCAGTGCGAAGCAGATAAATGAATAGCCTGGTTCCTGTAGTTTATTGAACTTTTTTTTTTTTTTCTGCAGATGAAAACGGATGTAGATGAAGCTGACAAAAAAATGCCTTCCCAGAGGACACGTGCCTGCAGTGCGGAAAGTAAGGTGCCTCACATAAGAATGCAGGACGAAGCTGCTATTCAGGTACTAGTAGAGTGAAACATCTGCATTATTTTTTTCTGTTGAGCAAACTTTATATAAAATCAAAATTCATACTTGAACAAAAGTGAATGTCTCAGTTGTGTGCAGGTGGCTTTTAGCCACTGCCTAGGGTAAGTGGCAGTGCATGATTTTTTTTTATATGTACAAATTAAGAAAGTTTTGTGTAATTCTGTCCGGAGTTTGGTTTGAGCATATTGTCTCTCAGCTGTTATGGTTTCCTTCAGAAAATCTTTTAGATTTGATACCAGTAGTTTGCAAAGGCAAAGCAGCTGGAGCTTGTTCGCATATCCTGTTACGCTTGTGGTTTTACGAAGATAATTCTGCTGGGCACAGGAAAGGATTTGGGGTATAATAACTTATCCTTTGTGCATCCTGCAGAATAACTGAATACCTCAAAAGATGTGTTCACTGACCCATGTTTCAGTCCACTGTTTTTTTTTTTTTTTTTTTTTACAGGGGTTGTCATAACTTCTGTGGTCCCATATAAGAATATTGCACACCTTCCTACTGCTGCATGTGCCAGCTTAGGAAAATGAATCTCGATAACATGCCTTACTATGGCATTGCATTTGTTTTTCATTAGTTCAGCACCCATGTGTCTAGAAGACTATGGGCTAAAAATGGATTAGGAGTTAATGATACTGAGTTGTACAGTTATTCATTTATGCAGTTTATCCAGGCTACGGTGGTTAGCATTGCCACCTCACAGCACAAGGTTCTCCAGTTCGATCCTTGGCTGGGGTGCCTTCTGTGTAGAGTCTGCATGTCCTCCCTGTGGTATTGTGGGTTTCCTCCGGGTGCACCGGTTTCCTCCCACATCCCAAAGACATGCTGTAGGTGGATTGGACACACTAAATTGGCCTTAGGCATGAGTGCATGCATGTGTGCCTTCTGTGGAAGGTTGGGAGCTGGACTGGCATCTCAACACTGTAAAACTCCACTGCCAGTCATGAACAACAAGGTGATCCGCTGTGGCGTCCCCTAACCGGACAAGCCGAAATAAGATGATTATGATCCAGGGTACAGCACAGTCTCACCCTGGGAGGTATTGTCTAATCACACATTGGTAAATGAAGGTTGATGGAGTCAAACCTTGAACTCCAGGAAACTTTTCAGTAACAGCTTATTGGCTTTGTTTTTTGAATGTGTCTTTATGAATTTGTGTAGTTTCATATGGTTTTCTATGCAGCATAACTTGTACTGTTTGGGCACTTGAAATTCAGTACATATCTGAAACAAATGGACTTGCTACCGGTCTAAGTAGATAAGTGAAATCAAAGGCTAAGAAGGATTAGGGGGTGCAGTTATAGAAGGTGAAGAAATCCCCTCACTTTTTTTTCTCTTAGTGGGAGGTAATTCCCTTTAATCCAATAAGCACGTTTTTCCTTGAATTTAAACAAGAGGAGGATTTCCCCACGATTCTCTTTTTGCCCATTCCAGAATTTTAGGGTAAGGTTTCTAACTGTACATGCTGCAAACAATGATTTTCATCACTTTATTTGTACAAGTGAAAGTTCTTTCATGTTGCATCTGTCCTAGAATTCCTATTTGAGAAAACCATCAGTACTGATCAAGCCATCTTTCTAGAAAAAAAAATCTTCTTATTCTGGAACGATTGTACAAGTGGGTAGCCCATAAATGTAGTAAGGATCAAGCACTTCAGAACAGCTTAGTAGTTCTCGTTAGTTCAACCAGAGCATAATATTAAATATCCCCAAGTGTTTAGAAATTCTTTTTCAGAAGGTGGTAATGCCTTTTGCTTGATCCCCTACTGTACAAAAATAAAGATGTTAAGTTGTCAATCTCGCCTTCATTCTTGCTGGATGGGTTCGGAGCCGATCCTCGGCTCCGACTCGGCACTTGCTTTAGCTCGAGAACTCCTTTTACCAGCTCGAGGCAACCCTATATCCCATGATGCAAGGCGGAACTACCCCAGATCTCGTTTGCCGCTTAGCGAAAGAGGTCTCCTTTGCCAGCTGAGGTAAGTTTTTTCTTGGTAAAATAAGAAAAAGTGTAGTTAGGGGTTATTTTTTCCCTTTAGTGTTAGTTTAGTCTGTACTTAGTTACAGCCCACCCTATTCACTTCCTTTCAAACTTTTTATAAAAAATTTCAGTTTAAAGTTTTTAGTCAGGCCTAGTTCCCCAAGTTATTCCCTTCCTGTGTGTCTGTGTAAGGGATTAATTGGTGTGTTTGTTGGGACTGTTTGTGTTTCTCCCTTCTAGGATGTCAAAAGAAGGTAAGGTCTCAGGCTTCAAGAAGTGTGACCAGTGCTGTCAGAAAATGTCTCTGACAGACGGTCACACTTCTTGTGTTTATTGCCTGGGGCCTTTGCACCTGCAGGACTCCTGTGCGTTGTGTCATGCTTTTAGCCAGAGAGTCCTGCAGGAAAGGAGGAACAAATTAATCCTCCGAGGTTTACTTAAACCTGAAGGTTCTCCTCCTAAGTCAGGGTCAGGAAAACCTCTTAAGCCACCGAAGGTTCAGGCTACAGTGTCCAAGCCTCCTCCGGTGGCTCCGGCTCCGTCGGAGCCGATATCGGCTCCGGCTGGAGTCGATACTTCTGTTCGAGTAGTGGGTTCGGTGCCGGCCGGCTCCGATACCCTGACTACTGTGGCTTTGTCGGCTCCGGCTGGAGCCGACGCTGTATCCAGCATCGGAAACGAGAAATCCTCGGCTCCATCTGGAGTTCTAGGGACTTCGGCTCCGATGGCTTCGACCCGCAAGAGATCTCGGTCCCCCTCTATTATGAGTATCCATTCGGCTCCGGGATCTCCTCTTTTGTCGGAGCGGAGCCATCGGGGCCGATCTTCGAGATCTTCCAGGCTGTCTGACCACGATTTGGAGAGGGTGGTAAGCAGGCTGTTGAAGTCTCAGGCACTGGCCCAAATGCTCCATAGCCCGTCTCAACAGACTTCGGCTGTAGCCCCGATTCTTGAGATTCCTCCTCCGACTCCACACCAGAGTTCGGAGCCGGAGCTTCTTGGGACAGCGACTGTTTCGATGCCGGAGCCGATACATCCTTCGGGTCCGTCGTCTTCGGCTCTGATCTCCTCCTTGAGACCTTCCTTGGAGGGATCCGGTCGTCGGGTTTCCACTGTCGGCTCCGAGGGGTCTAGTGGCATCGGACCCTTGTCCGACCCCGCTCTCCCTCTCGGGGCTTCGACTTTGGTAAGCTCGGCGCCGACATCGGCCTCGGAGCCTTCTCTCTCCTTGGAGCCGACCATTCCTGTTTCTTCGGAGCGGGTGTTCCGGTCTCCCGGGGAGAGGAGCCTTTGAGGTGATGAGGAGTGTCCTGGCCTCTGAGCCTGGTCAACGGTCTATCCCTCTAGCTCCTCCCTCATCAGTGCCTGCAGATGCCTCTTGCCAGCCTCTTGCTCTCAGGCCCAGGGATCCATCGCCCCAGGTTTCCCCACTGGGAATTTCCTCCTCTTCCGAGGTTTCTCCTGACCCTGCAGGGGAACCCCTCGGAAGAGGACGTAAGAGGAAACACACAGACTCCCCTGAGTCTACTACATCTGATACCGACTTAGATGAGTCTGAGGGTTCCCCACGGTCCCCCTCTGAGGATGTCTCCTTTTCAAACATCCTTGAGCTCCTCAAACAGAGGGGGAATTGGCCCTCCATTGACCCCTCCGAGGATGAGTCGGTATACCTGGAGGCTTTTGGATCCCGACCCTCCACCTCCTGGGTGTCTCCGCCTTTCGACCCACTCATGCAGGTAGTGGCTCGGAAGGCGTGGGCGGCTCCAGATTCTGTGGAACCTGTCCCCAGGAGACCATTCAAGTTCATCACGGCCCCTTCGGATAGACAGTTCCTGTCCAAAGGTGTCTCTGTGGATGCTATGGTGGTGGCGGCCACTAAGAAGGAACTGGCGGATCCTTCAGTACCTGTCCATCCTCCTAATAAGGATTCTAGGACCATGGACAGGTATGGAAAGCGGATGTTTTCTTCAGCGACCTTTGCTATGCGTTCGCTGAATTACCTTTGTCACTTCACCAGGCTTCAACGAGATATTCTCAAGGAACTGGGAGAAGTAGTCCAGGATCCTTCTGCTGCTGGGGCTCAGGAAAAGATTGCCTCACAGCTTGCTATCCTGAATTCCATATCTAACTCCTCCATGCGGCTCATATCTTATGCGGCCGATGGAGCGAGCAGGGCCACAGGCACAGGTGTTGCTCTTAGACGCCAAGCCTGGATGCGGCTGTGTAATTTTGCGGACCCCTTTAAGGCGTCCTTCACCAACACCCCTTTTGACGGTTCGGCTTTGTTCGGACCTCAGGTGAAGGATACTTTGACCAGATGTGAGCAGGACGGTAAAACTCTTTCTGCCGTTGGAGTCCAGTTTTCCACTCCTTCTAGACCTTATCCCAAGTGTCAGAAGGGGAAGATGTGGTTCAAAAGCCCAAGGAGCTACACCGGACACACGTGGTCAGTTTACCCCAGAGGCAGAGGGGTAACAATAATAGACGCCCTAGAGGCAGGGGGTCCTCAGAACCAGGGCAACAGGGAGTCTCTTCCTGAGAAGCCTTTTCAGCATCCCTGAGGTGTTGCCCGACTGTCCACCCTTGGAGGCAGTCGGGGGAAGAATTTCACTGTACCCAGTAGCCTGGCAATCCCTATCCCAAGAGAAGTGGGTACAGTCGATCATATCCGAGGGTTACAAAATCCCCTTGAAGGTTTCCGTACCTCTACAATCCCTTCCAGACATCTCACCCGGTCAAAGGGATTTGGCAAGACAGGAGGTTTCAAAACTCCTGGAAAAAGAGCCATCCAGACAGTGCCGGCAGACCAAGTAGGATCCGGCTTCTACTCAAGATTCTTTTTGGTCCCCAAAAGGACAGGAGATTGGAGACCGATACTAGACCTAAGCAGACTAAACAAGTCTGTCAAGAAGGCAAGATTCCGGATGGTCACGCTGCAATCCATTCTGCCCTTTCTGGGCAAGGACAACTGGATGTGCTCTATAGACCTTCAGGATGCGTACTATCACATAAAGATTCACAGACGCTCCAGAAGGTTTCTCCGTTTCGGCTGGGAGCCAGTCATTACCAATTCAGAGCACTGCCCTTTGGCCTCACTTCAGCCCCCAGAGTGTTCACCAAATGCATGGCAGTGGTCACAGCTCACCTGAGACGTCGAGGATTCCAGGTGTTTCCTTATTTGGACGACTGGCTCCTCTCCGCCACCACCAAGCATCAGCTTCTTCGGACCAGAGACTACACCCTACAGCTTTGCAAGAAACTGGGAATTTCGGTAAATTTCGAAAAATCCTCTCTGCTGCCTTGCCAATCTATCACCTTTATAGGCAGAGTTAAATACCGTCAAAATGTTAGCCAGGCTAACAGATCAAAGGATTCTGGACATCCAGAAATTTGTTCAGCTTCTGTTACTAAGCAACAAGATCAAAGCCAGGTTTGTCTTGAAAGTTCTAGGCCTAATGGCTGCGGCCATTGTTCTTCTTCCACTGGCTCGATTCCACATGCGTCTCCTGCAGTGGATGTTATTCACGCAGTGGTCGTACCACAATCTGCCTATGAGACACGAAATCTTGGTAACAGTCGTGCAGGGCTCATCTACGATGGTGGATATCTTCCCCTCTTCTTCATCAGGGCCGACCCTTTGTTCCCCCTCCTCCAGTTGCCACAGTCACCACGGATGCCTCCCTGATCGGGTGGGGGGGGCATTATCAGGGCAGAATGGTCCACGGGACGTGGCAACCCATAGAATACCATCTGCACATAAATGTCCTGGAGATGAGAGCAGTGCTTTTAACGTTGCAAGCCCTCGACGACTTTCTTCCCACGGGACTATTGCAGTACAGACGGACAACATGTCCGTGGTCTGGTACATCAACAAACAGGGCGGAACCAGGTCCTATCCCTTATGTCGAGAAGCTCTCAGACTTTGGCAATGGGCGATCTCTTCTCAGCGGTTTCTGATAGCAACGCACATCCCGGCAGGTCCAACCTATTGGCGGACAGGCTAAGCAGATCTATTCTGATGCCTCACGAGTGGTCTCTCAATCAATCTGTAGTAGATCAGATTTTTCTGAAGTGGGGCACTCCTTGTTGCGATCTTTTCGCTACCCCTCAAAACAGCAAGTGCCCAGATTACTTCACACTATTTCCCCTTCCAGGCCAACCCTTGAGAGACTCTCTAACCCAGGATTGGCCTCGGGGACTTCTTTATGCTTTTCCTCCCTTTCCATTGATTCCACAAGTCATTCAGAAAGCCACCGTTTTGAGAGCCAAATTGATCCTCATTGCTCCATATTGGCCTCGACAAATTTGGTTTCCGTCTCTACATCATTATCTTCTGGTGCAGCCCTGGCATCTGGACCCAGTTCCGGATCTTTTGATCCACCAGTCGGGTCAGCAGCACCGGGCCATTCATTCTCTCAACCTCACTGCTTGGTTGCTCCACTTCCTTCCCTAGCCAGGCTACCAATGATTTCTGACTCAGTCAGAGACATTTTAGTGTCTTCTTTAAAGTCGTCCACTAGAACTATTTATGCTAGCAAGTGGCGACGTTTTTTAATTTGGGCAAACGCCAGAAATATTGATCTTTTTACCGCTCCTGTACATTCTGTTTTGGATTTCCTGGCGGAGGTTTTTCATTCAGGATCCTCGTCATCTACAGTCAAAGTACAACTGGCTGCTATTTCCAAGTATCATGTTGGCTTGCATGACAATAACATCATGTCTCATAGGTTATGCAAGGCCTTTTTAAGAGGAGTTTTTCTCCTAAAACCGCCTGTGAAACATCCTCCTCCGCAATGGGATCTAAACTTAATGTTGGCATCCCTAATTCTACCTCCTTTCGAACCATCTGCTACGTGTTCTTTAAAGTTATTGACTTGGAAAACTATATTTTTACTGGCTGTTACTTCTGCAAGAAGAGTTTCTGAGATTCAGGCCCTCTGTATTCGTTCACCTTATCTGGTTTTTCATAAGGATAGGGTTTCGCTAAGAACTAACCCTTCCTTTCTTCCCAAGGTTGTATCTCAAACCAATATTAACCAATCTATTGATCTACCAGTTTTCTTTCCTAACTATTCTGACAGAGCTGAACAGAAGCTGCACTTTTGGATGTTCATCGTCAGCTCAGGTACTACTTGCATAGGACTAAACAAATTAGAAAATCAGACCAATTGTTTGTCTCCTATGCAGAAAACAGGTTAGGTCTTCCAGTTTCTAAAGTGACCTTATCTAGATGGTTGACTTCCACCATTTCCTATGTGTACTCTCTAAGGGGCAAACAACTGTCTTCTAAGCCAAAAGCACATTCGACCAGGAGTCTATCCACTTCTGTAGCCTTTCAGGATAGACTTCCCATTGACACTATTTGTGCAGCAGCTACTTGGGCCACGCCTCATACCTTTGTGTCTCATTACAAGTTGGATTTGGCCTCCAGAGATAGGGCCAGTTTTGGTTCCACAGTTCTCAAGAGTCTGTTCCATTGAGCCACCCGGGATACAGGTGCTAGGGACGCGGTCCCATCCAGCAAGAATGAAGGCGAGATTGACAACTTAACATTTAGAAGTTATGTACCTAGCATAACGTTCCATGTTAGTTGTCTTCTCTCGCCTTCTTTCTTGCGTTCCTCCCTCCTTCCCCCTGGCCTGGACAGATCTTGGAGAGTTCCTGTTAGATTGCTTCCTCTGGAGCATTGTTATGAGGACTTCTTTTAGGAACCATGGTTCCTAATTATGTTAGGATAGTCTTTAGCAGGGTCAGTTAGCTGCCAAACGAGATCTGAGGTAGTTCCGCCTTGCATCATGGGATATAGGGTTGCCTCGAGCTGGTAAAAGGAGTTCTCGAGCTAAAGCAAGTGCCGAGTCGGAGCCGAGGATCGGCTCCGAACCCATCCAGCAAGAAAGAAGGCGAGAGAAGACAACTAACATGGAACGTTATGGTAGGTACATAACTTCTAATTATAACAATGCCCATCCTTTTGCAGTAAATTAGTGGTTAGTTCTTCACCGTAGTCCTTCAGAAACAGCTAATTCATTTCTGCAGAAAAGCCCACCATGTGGCTGAACAGATGGAAAAGTGTTTTAAAAATTGGGTGCTTACCCTTGAATAGCATACCTGAAAATGTTCACACACAAGCATAATTAACAGCTTTCAAAATTAAAATGGAGAATCAGTTTGAAAAGAATGCATGCAGAAGTGCATAACTTGTCAGTAGCGCAACAGGTAGTGTCCACTCCTTCGGTCTCACCCTGGGAGTATTGTCTAATCACACATTGTTAAATGAAGGCTGAGGGTTCTTTCTCACACCAGGTAGAGCCACCGCTGACACTACAGTACAGCATAAGGGGAATGTTGCAGTCATGAATGTGCCATCCTTTTGATGAGATGTTAAACTGAGGCCCTATCTGCATGAGTTGGTGGAAGATTGGGTGGATATAAGATTTCATGGCACTGTAGAAAAGAGTAGGACTTCTTTTATTTAACTAAAACTTTTTGACAGTTTGTATAAAAATATACAATATTTACATTATTTACATTGTCATTCACGAGCATATTAGCATTTAATTTTACATACATTTTAACTCGTTCTTCAGTTTTATATATTTTTGACCCCCCACTGTATCCATAAACAAAATCTTACTTTTAAAATTTCAGACAAATCCCATTTGGCATTATACATTATTTTGTTGACCCTTTGATCTGATGTCACTGTCATTCTTACTCAACTAGATCCGACTCTGCCATTTTCCATGTTGAAGAATTGAAGCTCGAGCTCCTCCCATCTACCTGAAATGCCTCATTCCCCCAGCCTATCTCAGATCTTGTTTGCTGCTCGTAGAGTAAGCTTCAAGGTTTCATCGCTCCAGAGCTGCTCCTATGTTTGAATGATAATTCAGACGTTGAATTATTTAGTGTTTAAAGACTTGTTGCTACTTCTTTCCTACCCTGACTAGTTTTTGTCCTAGCTTTTTTCTGTGAGTTAGTCAGGTTTCTGTCCACTTTAATCCTTCCTGGCTTCTCTATGTCTCTGAATTGGTCAGTGGCAAATATGATTTTCCTCAAATGGGGTCAACCCTGCTGCGATCACTTTGCGTCCCCTTTCAGCAACAAATGCAGCAGTTTCTTTGCCCTGATTCCTCCTCAGGGACAGTCACCAAGTGATGCTGTAGTCCATGCCTGCCCCCCCCCCCCCCCCCAATTCTGCTTTTCCTCCAATTCTCTTAATTTTCAGATTTCTGCAGAAAGCATACAGGTTGAAGAGCAAAGTTATCCAGATTGCCCCCTTCTGGCCTTGTCAAGTCTGCTTCACCTTTCTTTGCTCTCCTCTAATTTGCCTGCCAGTGACTCTGGATCCAGATCTACTATCCTTACCCCTCAGAGCATACTACCTGTATCTCCAAGGACTGAAATTAGCTGTATAGTTTCTCCAATTCGATAAGTTCCAGGCTTTCATACCCAGTCTGAAAAATCTTGATTTTCCACTCATAGCTCTTCTACCAGGAAAATCTGCACGTGAATTGGAAGAGATTTTCCTTATGGGCCCAGCAGGAACAAGTGGGTCATTTTACTTCTCCCATTCTGAAAGTTTTGGATTTTTGATTTCCCTCTTCCAAAGTGGAGCCAGTTACTCAGCTGCTAGATGGACTTTCACCGCGATTTTCAGTTTTCATATTTGGGAACATTCATCCTCTCTGGCTTCATTTAAACTTTGCAAAGCATTTCTGAGAGGCACACTTTTACTCCACCCCACCCCGATTAAAGATCCCACTCCTCCATGGGCTCTGACCATGGTTTTACAAGTTCTAGTTCTTCCTTTATGAACATGTGACTAAGGCAAACTTGAAATTTCGTTAATGGAAAAAAAAAAATTCTGGTGGCTATCACCTCAGCAAGAAGGTTTCAGAGCTACAAGCACTTTCATCTAACCCCCCCCTTATCTAACCTTTCACAAAGATAGTAACTCTGCGTGCCACCCCATTTTTTCTTACCCAAAGTAGCTAAAGAAAATAATATAAATCAGTCTCGGTCTTCCTGTTTTCTTTCCCAGCTTTCACAACAAAGGAGAGCATATGCACCACCTTCTGGATGTTCATAGGCAATTACATTTTTACCTGAACAGAACTAAATCTTGCAGAAAATCAGAACAGCTGTTTGTATCTTTTCCTGATGTAAGGAAAGGGTGGACTGTCACCAAGGCTACTCTTGCCAAATGGTAGATTGTATTTCCTTTGTTTAGTCTTCCAAGAACAGGCCTTCACCAGGCAAAATTGAGGCTCATTCTACAAAGTCTATGGAAACTTCTTAGGCCTTTTGGTCTAGAGTATCTATTGATGACATTTGTGCAGCTGCAACTTGGTCAAATTCCCATACATTTGTTGCACAGTATAAATTGGACATCTCCAGGAATAGGACTGAGTTGGCTCTGCAATATCCTTCCACGAGGGCCACCCTACATTTATTGTAGCTGGGGACTCTGTCCCACAGGTTGAGGAAGAATAACGGTGACAATATCAGATAAAGAAGTTATGTGCTTACCATAACGTTCCATCTGTGTTGCCACTGCATTCTTCTTGAACCACCTCTCCCTCCTTCCCCCTGTCCATGACCATGAGAGACCTATTGTATAATGTCATAGGAACCACACTTCCTGCTCGAGCTCTTGATCTCTATGCTTTGTCTTTGGTACACATCTTTGCAAGACACATTTCTGTTTCAATTTAAATGCATACATCTGTACAGGGTTGCTGCAAACTCAATCTGAGGTCTGCTGGGTGAATAAGAACAGAACTTTTTTAGTTCAGATTACCCACATTACAATAAATATTTTTGTCTACTTTTTCAACGTGTTCTTTGAATATGGTTTTTATATGGAAAAAATAATTGTCCATATGTATAGCTCCTGTTTCTTTAATGTCCTCAGTGTTGTGGCTTCCCTATTTTTTTTTTTCATAGTTTCTCAATTCTTTTACATTTTAGAAACCTGTTCTGTCGTTTCTACTTCACAGTAATTACATACTCATTTGCTTACTTTGTTATAGGGCATATTCACATTCACTGGCAATTTGATAAAGCAAGTCTCCATAAAAATCGTGATATTCAACCATCTTTCTAAATCTTTCATTTCCATGGGGTACATACTGAAACATTTTCCCATTACATTTTTATATCCTATTTTCCAGTTGTCTTCTAGTGCTTCTATATTTAATCTCTACATAAGATTTTTTTTCTTGGAAAGCTTTAATATCATTCATACAACCTCTTACTCTATATTTTATCATACTCCATGCTTTACTTTTTAATATTTTGCTTATTAGATTCTCATTTTAACTATTGGACATTTGAGTGGTTTATACATATTCGGTGCATCTGCATGTGCAATTGGGTTTATTAAACCCAAGCCACCATTTTCTTTTTCTACATACAATGCACATCCCTTTACAGGATTGGGGCAGGATCCCCATATAAACAGAAACACAATAGTAATACAACTCCTCCTTATACATTACTGGCATATTTAACACACTGGCTAATTAGAATACTTTTCCTAATGCAGTGGCATTCAAAAGAGATACTTTTTTCATAAATGCAAGTCTGTATTTTCCTAAAGTTACACGTTTTATTTTTTCTATTACATTTTTCCATTGCATAGCTGCAGTATCTTGGTTCCCAAATCTAAATCTTAAAACATGTATTTCTTTCCTACTGGAAACTGTGCCTTTTATTTTCTGTTCATATTCCAATCTTTTACGTTTCTCTCTGCAAATAATTGGTACGAGTTTGAACAAACATTTATTTACCTGACATAATACTGCTTCCATCTCACTTTGCTGTTTCATAACAAGTATAATATCAGCATAATATAACATTATGGGTAAGTAAATTCCTTTTATTTTTGTAATTTTATATTGCCAACCACCTGATTCAGATAACCTGGTACGGTATTCAAAAGTAGTGTAAATATTATGCTACACAAAGGGTACTCTCGTCTTATCCCCCTCAGTATTTGTCTCTACTCAACTATTGATTGATAAGTTTACTTTATTCTTTTTATAAGCAGCTGTGCATACATATTCTGTATCTTCTTGCTCATATTATGTGGACTATGTCCCACAAAATTCCATGTAGTATCAAAAACCTTACTTGCATCTCCTGCCATAATTAATAATTCTTTATATTTAATGCATTCATCTATTAATTTTCGAAAAAACATTAACAATTCTTGACTACCTGTGTTTAACTGTGTGTATATTATTTATATATATCAAAATCTTTAATTCCATTCTGTCTTGTATAATTTATTCATAAATTTTATATCCTTTTACCTTTCTTCACAAATTTGAATATCTCGCTACATAGTTATTTATATTCAAAATCCACTTTTAATTGCTCCTTTAATACTTCTATAACGAATTTTTTTTCTGTTGAGTCATATTTTATACATTTGATCTTTTCTGTTAGGTCCAGCTGCTGTATCCACGTTTACTTATCCTAATA
>NC_056743.1:237201602-237226602 GCF_019279795.1 Protopterus annectens | reverse complement strand
ATATTTAAAATAACATTGCAGTACAGACAAACACGCAAACACACACACAATCTAAATTTAGCTCTGCTATATTCTTGAATGTATCTAAGAGAATTACTATACCCTAAAAACTTACTTGTAGAGCAAGGCAGATGTGGTGAATGGTTCTTGTCGGGTCCAAGAGCGAATACAGAATACCCCGTCTCACTGAGACTTCTCAAAATAATATCTCAAATATTACTGCTGGGATAATTTGCAAAATTACCTCACTTCTTGTCATCTGACCTCTAGTTCCCAGGCCAAAACCCCCCATTGCTGGTAGCATTTGGTATCTACCTGTACAAATACATAGATAAGGGCTTTTGCTCAGATCTTTGGTAGATGCTGGAAGTCATAAAACAATTGCATTCTTCCATGCTTTTCAAACCCAGTAATTAGTTCACCCTAAAGACAATCCAGAAAGCTCCATAGTGCAGACTGTCTCTTGCTGCACTGAGAACTGAAAGATGCTGTCTTTTTGGCCTATCCTATAAAGTAGCTTAATTTCAAATCTTTTCTAAAGTTTGATGGTCTGAGGTTAACTGTCCAGTTTCCTCTGTTAAAACAGATTCATTTAAAAAGTTACAATAGCGGGATGCATTTCAAATGCGCAAACTTATAAAATACCTTTTCAACACGTCTGTACAAACCAGTTTGATATGCACATGACGTACAGTTGTCACACATGCATTTTATGCAGTTTGTGAATATCAACATGCTTTACATATAATTATTTACAAAATTCCAGGTAGCTGTGCTGGCATCTCCTTTTGGCACATGCTCTATTAATCTGTTTTTTGCAGCAACTTATGTTCTAGATTCATCTAAAAATTTTACCAGATAATGTCTTCCCTTAGGATTCCCATATCTTTTTTTTTTTTTTTTGCTTTTCCTCTCTGGGATTGATAGAGTGTAGGCAGATGTTAATCGTGTTTCACTGTTGCAGTCATGACTGTAGGGTTCTCCCCTGCCAGCAGGCAGTCCTCGGTCGGCCAGAATCCCAAAGTCTGGGTCCGGCGTTGGCTGTTCAGCCATGCTCCCTGACGTCAGAGCGCCAGGAGTACAAAGCTGACGGCCGACGCCATTTTCTCCAGTCTTTCTTGCCGAGCGGTGAAAGCAGTTCGCATTTGCCGGCCGGCTGACTCCTGACAATTTTTGCTAATCATACTTCAGTCTGAAGACTTTCTTCTCCTACTCCAAGCTAAGTACCCCGTTGGGGAAACTTTTTTCTTGCTCCAGTCCGATGTCAGAAAAAGTTAATTGTATTTCTTGTGGGAAGCAAATACCTCATAAGGATTTTCATTCTTACTGTATTCCTTGCTTAGGCCCTGACCACGACGTAGCTAGTTGTCGGTTTTGTGCTAGATTCAATCAACGTACGATTAAACGAAGGTACGATTTTGCATTTCATTACTTCGGTAGGCGCTTTAATTACAAAATGTCGTCTGATTCAGTTCCGGCTACCGGAGTTCACAAACGACGCAAGGATAAAGACAGGCCTCCGAGGTCCAAATCGGACGATATTGTACAAGCAGAGCCAGCTTCAGGTTCAGCCGTCAGTGAGGTGCTTTTGCAGCCCCTGTCGTCGGCCATTTCGGAACCGATGGCCGAAACGGACTCTCACAAGGAGCCAACTAGGCCTTTGAATATTTCTGTTGTAGGACCTTCGGACAATGCTCCTTCGGATGGGTCCGGAGCCGCTGTGCAGGTACCGGCTTCCGAAAGGGTTTTCAGGCCTACTTAGCTTCTTATAAAGGCAAAGACTCCTTCCAAATCAAAGACTACAACTCAGGCCTCTTCTGATCCGACACCCAAGTCTCAAACAGTTACTTAAAATGGCGGAGGACTTGCTATGATTAGGGGTTCACATCCCCCTCCAGATAAAAGGCCAAGGCAGGAAGTGTATTATGACTCCTCTGATCAGGCTTCTGTTTCTTCAGTTTTTTCTTCTGACCAGGAATATTCTTTCCCTCCTTATGAGGATTCTGATGCTGAGGAATCCATTCCTTCAGCTTCTCCCCCTGAGGATTCCTCTTTTGGGGAAACTTAACATGAAATGAGGGAACATTTTCACTGGGAAGGACAGGAGTACTCTAAATCTAAGAAAAGACAGGGATTTTTTCTTCTTCCCCAAAATAGACCCCTGGCTATTCCTCCTATTTTGGATATTGTGGATGATGCTTTTTCGGAAGCTAACTTAACTCCGGACTCTCTTCCTCCACCTCCTGTTAAGCCAGACAGATATTATAGGGTTCCTGATTCCCACCAGTTTTTATACAAGAATCCTACTGCTGATCCTGAAACCATTTCTCAGGGTCCTAAGGGGGTTAAGGCCGCTACTGCTAAAAACCCCATTCCCACTGAGAAGGATTCCAGATCTTTAGAAAGATGGGTCAAAAAAGTGTACACTTCTGCTACTTTATCTATTAGGGCTTTAAACTGCCAATTTCATATGCTGAAATACCAGCAATTTCTTCTGCCCGTTTTGAAACAAAAGCTAACTTCCATTTCTGCCTGTGCAGATAAGGAATTACATGACTTAATGCATGCCACTGAAGTTGGGAAGCATGGTTTACACTGTGGATTTGATGCCTTGGAGGCTTCTTGTAGGGCTGCTGCCTCTGGTACAGTCATTAGAAGGCATGCTTGGTTAAAGGAACAAAACTTGCCTGATCAAGTAAAAGCTAAGTTATTGGATGCTCCTGTTGAGCATAATGTTTTGTTTGGACCTAAGGCTGAAGAGGTGATAAAGAAGATGGAGGACAAGGCAAAATCCATGCAAACGGTTAAAGATTTCTTACAAGTACAGCCACACACATTTAGTAGGAATTGGCCTACAAAAAATTGGTCCTTTCCCAATTCAGACAGGCCTCAGAGGGGTAGATACAGACGCTCCCGAGGAAGGCCTCAAACGCAAGCCTCTTATAGACCAAGACAGTGGACTGCTTCCACCCCTAGGGGAGGAGAGGACAGGTCGCAAGCTCCTAGAAAACAGGCTCAATGACTCCCTCTGTTGGGCTGCAGGAACTTCTTGCCTGGAAGCCCCACTCGGAGGAAAACTTTGCCCTTTTCACCTAAATTGGACTCGTATAACCCAAGACAAGTGGGTTCTGGATGTGGTTTCAAGAGGTTACAAATTCCATTTTCATACCCTACCAAGACCAAGCGGATGGCCGGATCTTCCAAAACATCAATGGTTAAAGGCCTTAAACCAGGTGGAGGCTCTCTTGGCTATGAAAGCCATAGAATTGGTTCCACTTTCAGAAATGGGACAAGGTTTACTCGAGGCTTTTTCTAGTCCCCAGAAAGCAAAATTCATGGAGACCCATTCTGGATCTGTCAGTCTTGAACACTTTTCTCGAGATACTAAAATTCAAGATGCTTACTCTTCAGCAGCTACTTCCAATGCTGACCAAAAATGCATGGATGGTAACTTTGGATTTAAAGGAGGCATATTTACACATTCCCATCAGGCAGGAATGCAGAAAATACCTCAGGTTCAGGGCTGGATCGAGGCACTATCAATTCTCTGCACTGCCCTTTGGATTGTCTACTGCGCCCAGGGTCTTTACCAAGTGCCTGGCTCCAGTAGTAGCTTATTGCAGACTCAAGGGAACTCGTATTTACCCTTATCTGGACGACTGTCTTATTCAGGCAGACAGCAAGGATGTCTTACTCCAGCATCTACAGTTTGTTCAGAATCTTCTCAAGTTCCTGGGATACACTGTAAACATAAAAAGGTCAAATTTGGCACCCTCTCAACAGATAACTTTTCTGGGTGCGCTTCTAAACACCACAACCCAGATGGCATTTCTGACATCCGAAAAACAATTACAGCTGGCTTCAATTTTCAAAACCTTGGCAACTTTAACTCCGCTTTCTGCAAGGAAATTCCTGCAGGCTTTGGGTTACATGGCCTCCTGCATCATTCTCGTACCATATGCAAGACTACATATGAGGAAAATCCAGTGGTACCTAAAAAGCGTATGGTCTCAGCATTGCCACAGTTTAGACATACAGATAACCGTCCTGCCTCGTCTCCAAAAGGAATTCCTTTGGTGGTCCAAGGCATGTACTCTAAACATAGGAAAACCATTCAGTCTGCCTCCAGCCACTCTGATACTAACCACGGACGCTTCAGATTATGCATGGGGAACCCATTTTCAGGGCAGCTGTCTGCAGGACCTTTGGACAAAGGATCAGAAGCTCCTGCATATCAATTTAAAGGAAATGTTAGCCATACAGAATGCTCTATTGGCTTTCAGGAATCCTCTACAACCAGGACAGCTACTGATACGGACAGACAACACCACAGTTATGTGGTACATAAACAAGCAAGGGGGATCTCATTCCTACCCCCTTTGCAGATTAGCCATGAATCTGTGGAACACAGCTCTAGCTTGCAAACTGGACCTTCAAGCTCAGTTTCTACCAGGGAAGCAAAACTTCCTGGCAGACAGTCTGAGCAGAAACCTGTTGGATCCACGCGAATGGATGCTGGACACCGAAATATTCAGGATGATTACAGCAGTCTGGGGATGTCCTCACATAGACCTCTTTGCATCCCACCTCAATCATCAACTACAGATTTTTTGTACCAGGACTTTCCACAAGCTAGCTTGGAAAGTGGATGCTCTGTCATTCAGTTGGAGAAACCTCTTTGGGTATGCCTTCCCGCCTCTACCTCTTCTTCCACGGGTTTATTAAAGATCAAACAGGACAAGCCCAAGATGATAATTTTGCTGGCCCCAAATTGGCCTTGGTACCCAACTCTGAAAAACTTTTGTCTGGAGCCCCCTTGGGTATTACCTCAGACTCCGAAACTTCTGTCCCAGCACCAGGGTCAGGTTCTGCACTCCCATGTCAAAACTCTCAGCCTGGTGGCCTAGTTAATTCAGGGTCTTTGATTCATTCTCTCCTACCCAAGCAGGTTATGGATGTCATTTTAGAAGCCAGACGCCCTAGCATTAGAAAATCTTATGCAGGAAAATAGAAAAGATTTTGCTCCTGGATGCAGGCTCGTGATTCAGATCCTCTTATTCCTAACATTTCTCAGATTTTACTTTATCTGACAGACCTCTTACAAAAGGGTCTCTTTCTCTTCCATAAAAATCCATGCTTCTGCTATTTCTGCTCATTATAATACAGACCCTCCTATCTTTTCTCATCATCTCATGAGACAGTTTCTCAGAGGAGCTAAAAACTTAAGGCCTCCTAGATCTCCTCCCATTCCTGCTTGGGATCTCAACTTTGTTTTGGAAAAACTCACCTTGCCTCCTTTTGAGCCTGCTGCCACTTCTGACATCAAGTTTTTATCTTGGAAGACAGCCATTCTATTAGCTCTGACCTCTGCCAGGAGAGTTTCGGAGTTGCAAGCTCTCATGGCTGTGAAACCTTATATTATTTTTCATCAAGACAGGGTGTCTTTAAGGACTAATCCTACTTTCATGCCTAAGGTGGTTTCCAAAGTGGCTTTAAATCAAACTATTCACTTGCCAACTTTTCCCCCCAGTCCTCAAAATAAGGGGGAAAGGATCTTGCATTCCTTGGATGTACACAGACAACTACGTTTTTACCTGGACAGAGCCAAGGACATCAGGAAATCAGAGCAATTGTTTGTTTCTTATGCTTCAAGTTCCCAAGGTAAAGCCATTTCAAAACAGACCATTTCTAAATGGATTGCTCATGGAATCAAATTTTGTTATTTACACCATGGAAAGCAAATCCCAGGGGAATATAAGGACTCGCTCTACCAGAGCTGCTGCCACTTCAGCTGCCTTCCTCAGGGGAGTTCCTACCAGAGACATTTTGGAAGCTGCAACTTGGAGTTCAGTGCATACTTTTTCCAAGCACTACAATCTACCTCTCTACTCTAAGTCTAGGGCAGGCTTTGCTTCTGCTATGTTGCAGGGCCTTTTAGCCGCCCCCTCTTCTTTATGATAACCTCCCTTTCACTCTGCTTTGGGATTCTACCCTACAGTCATGACTGCAACAGTGAAACACGATGAATATAGTACAGTTGTGTACACTTGCCATAAATGTAGATGTTCGAGTGTCTTCACTGTTGCAGTCTGGGTTTCCCTCCCTCCTGTCCCCTCTTATTTTTTCTTTTGTGTTGTTCCCTTCTTCACCCTTCTTTTGAGGTGTATTTGCAAAGGGTATGGGATCTTACTCATGTTGGAGCACCTGACATCTGGGGCAAGAAAAACTGGAGAACATGGCGTCGGCTGTCAGCTTTGTACTCCTGGCGCTCTGACATCAGGGAGCATGGCTGAACAGCCGATGCCGGACCCAGACTTTGGGATTCTGGCTTACCGAGGACTGCCTGCCGGCAGGGGAGAACCCTACAGTTATGACTGCAACAGTGAAGACACTCGAACATCCACATTTATGGTAAGTGTACACAACTGTAGTTTTCCAGCCTGCAGTCCAAATTTCTTAGTCCTCTTCCCATGCTATTACCTTTTCTCCTTAGTTATTTGCTCCCAGTACCTTGGCGCAGCGGTAGCGTTGTTGCCTCACAGCAAGAGGTTCTCCTGTTCGATTCTCTGCTGTAGTGCGTTCTATGTGGAGTCTCCATGTCCTCCCCGCGGTTGGGTAGGTGTTCGAAAGACATGTGTAAATGGGCGTGCCTTCGTTGAAGGTTGAATGTCGAGCTGGCACCTCGGCATTAGTGGAAATCTACTGCCAATCATTAGCAGACCGGAGTTCCGCTGTGTCAACCCCTAACTGGTCGAGCTGGCACCTCGGCATTCATGAAAATCTACTGCCAATCATTAGCAGACCGGAGTTCCGCTGTGTCAACCCCTAACCGGGAAAAGCCGAAAGACAACAGCCTTGTTTCCTTTTCAGTTTGTCTAGTAAATTCAACCCCCCCCCCTTGCCTAGTCGCTGTACCCCTAATTGCAGTAATCCCTATCAGCAGAATCTTCCTTTCTCCTTTCTCATGTTGGCTTCGTTCTTATACTTTCGGCTACTTTATGAATATAATATTCTGTATGGCTATTGTTCTTCTTGAGGGACAACATCCAAAATCCCATTCTCTCCTTATTTCTTGAATTTCTCCCCCTATTTCATCATCACTTTCCATTTTGAATTATAGCTTTTTGCTTGTGTTATGCATATGAGCCATAACTGTGCAGCTGTAAAATTATCCCTTCAAATCAGGTAAGTCTAAACCACCTTGTTCTTTTTGAAGGATCAACGTATCCCACTTGACCCTTGCAGTCTTCCCCTCCCAAATAAAATCCTTCAATTCTTATTGTCCACACCTTCTCTGGTTGATAAAAACATGCCTGGCCTGTATATAAAACTAAAAGAACTAAACATTTTCACTGCTTGTATCTTGCTATTCATATCCATAAACAAGAGCTTCCAGTTTTTGTAATCAGTTGAATCAATTCATGTGTTGGTATGCAGTTTACAGGTATAGCCATTGATCTGATGTCTTTTTTTGTCCGATTAAACACATGGCTTTTTGGATCCGATTGGATCCAACCTTGACACCAGCTCTGAAGCTTTACAGATCCAGGGCTCTGACTGCTCCCCTACCCATAATTCCTTCCATTCCACCTTGGTACCTTAGATCTTGTTTGCTACCTGGAGCAGTCAGATGTGTCTTGTGGGGGCCGTCATTCAAAAGAATATCCTTGATTGTTACAGCCTTTTTCTCCATCTAATGTCCTACTGAGAGACTTTCGCCAACGTTGGATCTCTTTATTTCTGTTGTCTTATATAGTCAAGTAGTGTGTGTGTGCGCTCTTGTTTCTCTCTCTCTCTAGATTTAGATGTAGATATAGTTAGTATACTGTAATAGATCTTTTTGTTCTACTTCTGTTGATTAATACTTTTTATTGTAGCTTCATTGTGCAGCTGGTTGTTTTTCCAGAATGTTAGACAGCTAGGGTTTTAAAAAGGATGATGAATGTGGGCACAGTCCCCCCCCCCCCCCGACCCATAATCACTCTACATCTGCTGCTCGGACACTGCCCATCTTGAGACTGGTTGTGAAGCCTGTACTTCTTTTGGCAGAACAGGTGAAATGCAGGGAGTAAAAAATTGTAAGCAAGGGCCTTCTCCCTCCACAGACAGGGTCATCTCTTTCAGTTGGTTCTTCCACTGCTCCCTGCCCAGCCAAAAAGCAAAACAAATCTAAAACCAAGGATAAGGACAAATGCGAAGAGTGACAAAGAAAGGGTAGAGAAAAGAGGAAAGGAAAAATCAATGAAGACTAGGAAACTTGTCTCCGGACCCATGGTTTCAGTTGGTCCAGCTCTGAAAACTCCTAGAAAGTTAGATCTGTCAGCTTCTCTGGTCCAACCTTCTCCGACACATTTCACCCTGGAGGCAGTGAATCAGAGGCTTCATCCACCAAATTTGCAAGAAAAACTAAGAGACCACCTTTGGTGGCTTTCTCTTTTCTGTCATCTAGAGGCCTAACTGAGCAAGATGTTGACAGAAGGATGACGTTTGAAAACGTAAAACCAGCTTGGGGTGGTCTTTATGCCATCTGCCTTGAATGTGCCAAGTGCTGATTCAATAACCCTTCTTTCTCCGGTCCCTGTCCACCCTTTGGACTTGAGTATCTTGGAAATTACCTGACCCTGGGTGCCTTCATCAGTCTCAACAGTCTGTGCTACTTTGACCCAGACAGTATCCCTTTCTCTCTTGACTCTGATGTATTCTGTTCAAGAATTGGAGCCTAAGCATCGGTGCCAGGCACCAGAGGGATGGGTCAACACCAAAATTGTTGGAACATTCTCTCCCTTTTGGGGACCTCAGCCCTTGGCAGCTTTGATCTAAGAGCAGCTTTGCGGGCGAGAACCATCAGTGCCAGGAGATAATCTTCATCTTTGGAGAGGGGGAGACCTCTTTTTGGGCTAATTTGCAGCTTCGGCCTTTGAGGCTTTTGAGAGGGTCTTGGCTGTACCAAAATACGAGTCACTACCACTAGACTTTGTTCCACCCAAACCTCAACAGGATTCTGGTGGTTCTTCACATCTTTCCATCAGCCTGTTCTGTAGGCTTACTAGTCTAGTTACTATGTTAGCTCCCAGTCTGATTATGAACTGTCTGATCACCCAGCAGTACAGGTTCACAGGAAGCAGACATGCAAGTGAAATCACATAAACTCAACTCCAGAGTCTTTCAAGGAAGACGGATTTAGATGAGGGTGAAGGCTGTTTATATCCCTCTCTGAAGACATTGCCTTTGGTGAGAGCCTTGAAATGATGAAACAGTGAGAGGGATGGACCGTAAACAACCCTTCACTGTACAAGACTGTGGTCTTAGATGATTTTAGTTCCTGCTCATCCTCATGATGGGTAGTACCACTCGTTCATCCTGTCATTGATCTTGTAGCTCAGCAGGCATGGAAGGATCCTGATGTGGTGGAATGAATTTTTAAAGCAGAATTCTAGCAGCATCCAAGGACAGTAGATGGCATGGTGGTTGCAGCAGCCACCAGGAAAAAATTGCCTAAGGAAAGTTCATCTGTCCATCCCCTTAACAGGGAGTTTAGGCTTTGGACAGATGTGGGCAGTGGACTTTTACTTTAGCGACTTTTGCTGACCGAGTACTGAATTAACTTTGGTTAAGTCTCTGAAACCATGTGACATTAGTTATTTCCAAGTCTCTCTCTTGAGTAATCTGCCCGCAGGTGTTCAGAAGACCATGGACTCCCAACTTTTTACACTTTAGCTTATATCGAATGTAACCATGTGACTGCTATCCATCACAGCTGAGTGTACAACTAGTGCAGCAGACACAGGCATCACCATGCACCATCGCACTTGGATGTGTCTTTGTGATTTCACAGAAGACTTTAAGACTACCTTCATTAATGCCCCATTTGATGGTTCCAATCTTTTTGGACCAAAGGTAGGGAATTCATTTTTCCACCCCAGAAAGGATCTTTGTCAGGAAACAGAGGGGTGGAAAGATGTAGTTCTGCAAATCAAAGCTTTTGGTAGGCCATTCCTGAGGATAACCCTCCTTATCACAGAGGAGGAGGCAACTCTAATGGACGTTGCCTTAGAAGCAGAGGTGCACAGCAGAATCGGGGCATTTGCTGTCCCTTCACTGAGAAGCCCTAGCAGCTCTCCTAAAAGGTTGCTCAACTGCTGCACTCTGGAGGCAATCTGGGGGCACTTGTCTCTGTACTCACATGTCTGGCAAAACCTAATAGATTCTTGGGTACTAAATTTCCAGAAGCTATTCAGTTCTTTCTTTTTTTTTTTTCATTTGAAAAAACAGCAAGGTTCCCAATGTTCCACACAGTGGGGACCTGCAGCAGCAGGTTTCCAAGCTGCTAGAAAAACTATTTATCCAGACAGTCCCCTAAAACCCATCAGTCTGGAGTCTATTCAAGGTTCTTTTTAGTACCCAAGAAGACATGGGATCTTGAACCTATTCTAGATCCGAGTCATCTAAATCATTTGGTAAACCAGACAGAATTTTGGATGGTCATGATTCGGTCCAATTTGCCTCTGTACCGGCAGGACGCTTGGATGTGCTCCTTATATCTCCAGGACATACACTATCGTATAAAGGTAACTGTGCCAGGAAATTTCTCCATTTCTGGCTAGGAGACTGTTATTACCAATTCAGAGCACTGCCCTTCAGTCTCACCACAGCCACTAAAGTGTTTACTAAGATAATGGCAGTGGTTGCAGGGTGTCTACATGTACTAGGGATCCTAGTCTTCCCATATCTTGACCATTGGGTCCTCAGTGCTACCACCAGTGATCTTCTGCTTTATCTGGTCTTTCTGCTCCACCTAATGCATTGTCTAGGAATTACAATTGATCCACCTAAGAGCCACCTAATCTTGACGCAACATATAGTCCAGGTGGCATCAAACGACTTCCAAGTATTACAAGTTGCTAGCATACCCCACGTTAGAGTAGTCACCTTGCATCTAACTGCTGCACAGGTACTTCATCACCCTTCACCCCCAGCAAGGTTAATTCAACAACTTTTTAGGTCTGATGACCTCCACAGTTTTAATGGTCTCGCCAGCCAGATTTTGCATGAATATACTCCAATAGGTTCATAGGTTTATACTAGGCTATCTGCCCTAAGGCATTTATAAGCCTAGCCCAAATTTTTGTGGCTTACGCCACCCCTTATATGAAAAAATACTGTGCCCATTAGTTTGTTGTGCCTCTGTCCAGCAGTGACACAGATATGATTCCCGGGGTAAACCTATGGTCTCCCATCCACAGGTCTAGATTTCTCTTGAACAGAGTCAGCGAGGTGCTCTGCCTCACATGGACCGGGATTTTATTCCACAGCATAGGGAGTCTCTGAGTGATAAATCTAATCCCTCCATCACGTCCTATTTATAG
The DNA here is from genome assembly GCF_019279795.1 of Protopterus annectens. Classification (NCBI taxonomy): domain Eukaryota; kingdom Metazoa; phylum Chordata; order Ceratodontiformes; family Protopteridae; genus Protopterus; species Protopterus annectens. Next base: position 237,215,236 of record NC_056743.1, on the reverse strand, counting down.
CCGTGCTAAGGTTTAAGTCGCTTGCTCTAGTGGTTTTGGTGGATTTGGATTTTTTGAGGTGGAGCATGTCCATTAATTCCGGGTTGGACATGGCCTTGTATGTCAGGCACGTCACCTCTGAGCAGACGGTATGCGACTGAATAGAGCTGGAGTTTCTTCAATCTGGCAGCATATGACAGATTTTGGAGTCCCTTTATCCTTTTGGTGAGGAACTTTTGGGGTCTCTCCAATTGCTGCAGATGTCGGGTGAGATACATCCCGAATGGGGCATTGTACTCGATCATTGGTCTGATAAGTGAAGAGTACAGGGGAACAATGACCTCACTAGATCTAGATGTGAATCCCTTCATGATCAGGTGGGCAATGTAGAAGGTCTTTCTAACCACTTTAGCAATGTGAGTGTCAAAAGAAAGGCCACTGTCAACCTGGGTCCCCAGGTCCCTGATAACCTCTTCTGTGCTTAGTGGATTGCCACCTATATGGTAGCTTGGGGTTACCTTGTTTTTCCCGAAGGGTATGACTATACATTTTTGGCGTTTAACTTCAGGCCATGGCTCTGGCACCAGCTATCTGTTTCCGTGAGTCCCTTCTGAAGGATATCCGTGTCCGATGCACTTTCCACTATGGCGCCCAGTTTGCAGTCGTCTGTAAACTTTGTCAGCCAAAGTCCTCCCATGTTGGCCTGTACTTCTGAGAAGTAGATGCCAAACAATAGGGGCCAAGGACCGAGCCCTGTGGGACACCACTTGTGACCGGCTTGGAGTCTGACACAGCGCCAGCAACTCTAACCCTGTGGGTTCTGTCCTTAAGCCAGTTTGCAACCCATCTTGTGACATATGGGTTTACATTTAAGCTGGTAAGTTTTTCTACAATACCCGAGTGGGGTATTGTGTCGAAGCCTTTGCAAGGTCAAGGTAGGCTGTATGGACTGCCTTTCCCTCATCAATGGAGTTGGTGACTGTTTGGAAGAAGTCGGCCAACTTGAAAAGACATGATCTTCCCTTGACAAAGCCAAACTGGGTCGGGTCCAATGTCTGCAAGTCCCTATATCTTTGTTTATGAGCTCCATTATGATCCTCTCCATAGCTTTGCAGACTAGACTTGTTAAGCTTATCGGGCGGTAGTTACCACGGTCCGTAGAGGCGCCGCCTTTGTGGAGTGGGACCACAGTTGCCGTACGCCACTCCTTGGGCACGTATCCTGTGGTAAGGCTGAGATTAAACAGCTGCCTTATGTGCGGGTTTAATTCCTCATTTAGCTCGTGTAGCACACAGCCAGGGACACCATCCGGTCCCATTGATGCTGTGTTTTTAGCTTTAGAGAGAGCAGCTTTCACCTGCGCATTTGAGATGTCCGGGAGGCTACACTCGGCTGGGATAGTTATCTCTCCTTTAGGGGGGAGAGGGGGATGAAGTTTGCACTGAACCTGTCTGCCAGTATGTTGGCAATGTCTGTGGGTTCAGTGATTTTTGTATCATTTTGGACTAATTCTGAGCATATCTGGGAGTTTCCACCCAGGTTCCTAACATAGCTGAAAAAGGCCTTATGATTGTCCTTTGAATCCATGGCAATTTTTCTCTCAAAATTGGCCTTAGTTGATTTTATGAGTGCTCGTATTTTTTACTAATAATGATCAGGGGTGACTTCCCTTTTATGGATTTTGTTCTATCATGTAATAGCTTTCTCCTCTTATTGTAAAGTTTGTTAATGGATGGGGTCCACCAGACTGGACGTTTGCCCTTTGTGGAAAGAGTCTTGGTTTTATTTGGGATTGCCTGATCCATGCAGTCCTGGAGGTGTTCATAGAAGGCATTTGTAAGGGCTTCCGCAGCTTGGGTTGTGGTTTCCTCTGGCTCAGGGGCCTTGAAGGATACCACACCAGTCTTGAGTAGTGTGAAGTTTGCTTTAGAGAAGTTCTTCACTATGGTCTTTTTTGTTTGGGGTGGGGCGGGATGTGGATTTCCAGTGAGATTAGTTTATGATCAGATCTCACCAATGAGGGATATACTTCGGTGTGGAGCATTTTGTCCCCATGTTTGTGACAATGAGATCTAGTATATTTTCTCCTCTCGTGGGAACAGTGACTAGCTGTTCCATGGCATTTGAATTTATGAACTCCAGGAACCGTTGGGCTAGAAAGTTAGGGCTTGAGTAATGTTCCCAGTCTATATTCGGGTAGTTGAAGTCACCCAATATGATGGTGTTTGGAGATACATTTATACCCTCCAGTGTCTTCAGGAAGGCTGTGTGGGGTTCCTGAGTTTGAGAGGGTGGCCTGTAGCATGCTACAATTTGTAGAGCAGTTTTGCCTATGGTTAGTTGCACCTGGATGGTTTCCGAAGCTTAGTGCGTTGCCACCAACCTGGAGGTGTGGGTATCCTTTATGAATATGGATACACCCCTCCTTTTGTGGTGTGGTCCGGGTTTTGGGGCGGAGCATGATATGAGGTAAAACCTAATAGTGCCGGGTGCTCTCAGGAGCCTTGAACCAGGTTTCAGTTACAGCACAGACATCGATGTTCTCCATACTGAGAAGGGCCTCGAGTGCGTGCATTTTGAGATTTAGACTTCTGGCATTGAGCAGCATTACCCTCAGTTTCTTCCCATTTTTGTTTTCTAGGGTGGTAGGTTTAGAATTTGAGCCTTGTCTAAAAAAGGCACTATGGGGGTGGCAAGAGCCTTAGCCAATATCCGGAATCCCAGGGGTGACAGGTGCAAGCCGTCCCTTGCGAAGCAGCGTGGCTTGTCAAGCATGTCATCCCAGGCAGACAGACACTGGATCCCCTTTGAATGACACCAGACATTAAGCCAATTGTTAAAGCTGATCATCTTGTCTCTATATTATGGCATCATTCTTGGTGAAGGAAGGATACTGCTCAGGGTTAGGGTCATACCTACCTGGGCTACATAATCAGAGAGCTCCTCTATGTCTCTTTTCATGTAGTCCAGGGAGGTACGTCTCGGGTCGTTCACACCAGCATGGACAATGACTGTCATATTTGTACTTGCCGTGGAGTGACCCGAGTGCTTGTGTTATGTGGCGGATTCTAGCGCCCGATAGGCAGCTTACTGTGACCCTCTCCTTGTTCAGCCTGGTGAGTGGGACGTCAGTGTGTCTGACTATGGAGTCACCTATGACAAGTATGTTTGGTGTTGTATTTGGCCTTAAGGGCTGTGACTGCTTTGCACACTGCTTTTGTGGTTTATGTGTTGCTTGTGGGGTGTCTTGAGGTAGCAGTTGTTTGGGTGTCTGCTTTGGAGGCCTCTGCTGTTTAGGTAAATTTTTACTCAGAGCCTCCGAGTATGTCTTTGTGTGTTTATGTGTTTGATTCAGTGGAGTGGTAGCATTATGTGAGGCTGGTTTTGTGGTGTGTGTAGTTGCCTTCTCCTCCTGTCTGGTCTTGCCAGTCCTGAGTTGAGAGAGCTCAGCCTCCAGTTTGGCTAAATAGCTGCATCTCTCGCAAGTATTTGTGTTATGTGGGAAGAGGAGAGGGTTGTCTGTGTACATGAGGCAGTTATAACATTGCCTCAAGATTCCCAGATTCACCAGCTGGACCGGAGAGGAGATTGACAACTGACCTTTGGACATGCTAGAATAATATTGGGAAATCCTTAATTGAAAACAAGGGCCAGTGGGGAGTGAGGGTGTAGTGCTTTTAATTTTTAGTGCTGACTTATATAATTGCTTTAGTGAGCAAGTGCCAGGTAACTTGAGTGCAATGTGTTACAAGTAACTAAATGCAAAAACGACAAACAGTAACTTTCTTTCAAGTGAAACAAGGAAATAAGTACAGTAAGCAATGCATATATCAGTAGTGATCCACAGAAGCGCTGAGAAGTTGCGTATTAGGTGGAATTAGCTTCCAGGGAAATAACAAGCAAACAAACAACAAGCATATAAACAAAGCTAGATTCAGCAGGCCTGGATCTAGTCTATGCTAGAGCAAACAAGGTGAACCAATTTCAGTAAGATACAGTTCAAATATTCAGGCACTATAAACCCTTAACCAGAAATTCCCAGCTCAGAAGGGCAGAGTCCAGCCTCTTCTCCCACAAGAGTGCAGACCACGAACCTTCTTAATGTAAAATAACTGGCCTGAAGCCCAAGTGCCTAAACCAGAACTAATACACTTGGACACTGGGCTCTCAATCAGCAGTTCCCAACTTAGAAGGATGAAAGCTACCTGTCCTGCCACCACAGTGCTTGCCACAAACCTTCCTAATGTAAAACAACTGGTCTGAAGCCCAAGTGCTTAATCCAAAAGACTTGAATGATAGCTACACTTTAATCAAGTTACAACCAAGCAGTAATAAATACCATTGAATACTTTAGAGAATGTCTGGATTAGTGCTCAAGTTACACAAACAAAGCTAGATCCAGCAGGCCCGAATCCAGTCTATGCCACAGCAAACAAGGCGCACCAACTTCAGTAAGAAACAGTTCAGATATGCATGCACTATAAGCCTTTAACCAGAAATTCCCAGCTCAGAAGGGCAGAGTCCAGCCTCTCCTCCCACAAGAGTGCAGACCACGAACCCTCTTAATGTAAAATAACTGGCTTGAAAGCCCAAGTGCTTAAACCAGAATTAATACACTTTTAGAATAACAGACACTGAGCCCTCAATCAGCAGTTCTCAACCTAGAAGGATGTAAGCTACCTGTTCTGCCACAACAGTGCAGACCACAAACCCTCTCAGTGCAAAACAACTAACTGGTCCGAAGCCCAAGTGTTTAAACCAAAAGGCTTAGAATGAGTTACACCAAGCAGTAATAAATACAATTGAGTATTTTAAGATGATGCAAGAGTAAAAAGAAGTAGGTAAAAACACAAGTACAGTAAAAGCAGATGAAATTTTTTTTTTTTTATTCCTGAACAAGTGCTGAGATCAAAGAAACAGATTTGAGTGCTGAAACTAGAAAACTGGCTAGTTATAAGAAAAAAAAAACAAGCTAGAAGGCTTCCCTCAAACACAGAAGGGCTTGGGGTCTCAGAAGCCTACAAATAGTCTGTACCACTTAACAAGAAAGGCAGGAAATGAGCTTAATTTTTTTTTTCTATTTCCCAGATGCTCTCTTTGTACACAGTAGGAGTGCCTGAAATCAGAATATGATCTCACTGCACTCAGTTGCGTGAGCAAATGAGATGGGCCCAGAGGCAGGCTGAGGGGCGGGCAGTTTCAATGCCACTAAGATTAACACCAAAACAAAATCAAGGCGGGTGGGTGGGAATAACTGAAGAGCAGAATAACTTCAGTTAAAAATTCATTCAACACTCCTTCATACACAGTTTAAATCAAATTAAATACTGTATAATACTGTATAAAGGTACTTAAATTCTCTTATACGTCCAGTTGAATATAACCAAGTTCTTAGCTGGCCAAGCTGAAGTTTTAAAGCAGGAATTATTTCACATGCACCAGTTTAAATATGCAAGGACAGGAAATCAAAGAATGTGGCTACCCCCACACCTGTAATTACTAGCAAATAACAAAATTCAGCCAACACTAGCTTCAGTTCAAGTTACTGAAGAGCAGAATAACTTCAGTTAAAAATTCCTTCAACACTCCTTCATACACAGTTTAAATCAAATTAAATACTGTATAATACTGTATTTTTTTTTTTAAAAAAGAGCAGATAAAGGTACTTAAATTCTCTTATACGTCCAGTTGAATATAACCAAGTTCTTAGCTGGCCAAGCTGAAGTTTTAAAGCAGGAATTATTTCACATGCACCAGTTTAAATATGCAAGGACAGGAAATCAAAGAATGTGGCTACCCCACACCTGTAATTACTAGCAAATAACAAAATTCAGCCAACACTAGCTTCAGTTCAAGTTACTGAAGAGCAGAATAACTTCAGTTAAAAATTCCTTCAACACTCCTTCATACACAGTTTAAATCAAATTAAATACTGTATAATACTGTATTTTTTTTTTAAAAAAAGAGCAGATAAAGGTACTTAAATTCTCTTATACGTCCAGTTGAATATAACCAAGTTCTTAGCTGGCCAAGCTGAAGTTTTAAAGCATGGACCACTTCAGTGCAGCGGTCTCAAACACATTCATCCAATGCATGCAGAAATTCACGCAGTGACAGAAGGGCTCCCATTCTATATGGATCCACCTTTGGGTGTAATAACCATGAATGATTCCCTTCTAGGGTGGGAGGGTGCATTTCAAAGGGAGAATGTACATGTCAATGTCTTGAAGATGAGGGCAGTTGTCCTAGCATTGCAGGCATTCCAAGATGCCCTTCTCCAGGGTTTGATTTTCATAGTCAACTTGGTAATTGTCTGATATGTCAAACATGCAGGAACCTGTTCATACCCCCTTTGTCAAGTGGTCAAGAGAGTATCGCAGTGGGCACTATCTCCACACTGTTTTTGATAGCAACTCACATGTGGATGTCCAATGTACTAGGGAACAGATTGAGCAGAACTATCGTAATGCTTCACGAGTGGCCCCTCAATCCAGCAGTAATAGATTTGATGTTTTGTTACTGGACCAACCTTGCTTCTACCTCTTTGCTTCCTGCCTGAACAGCAAGTGTAGCAGTTACTTTGCCTTGATTCCTCCACCAGGACAGTCACTGAGGGGCTCTGTATTCTACATTTGTTCCTTGGGTCTCCTTTATACATTTTCCCTTTAACCCCAAATTCATCCAGAAAGCAAGAAAGTGCAAGACCAAGATGATCCTCACTACTCCCTTCTGGCACCAACAAACATGGTTTCCTTTTCTGTGGCCTTTTCTAGTACATTCTCCATGGGACATTGGATCAGTTTCCAAATCTACAGAGCCACCCAGCTGAATTCCCTCCTCTGCACCAGAAATTCATGAAACTAACCATCTGATGTTGTCAAGCTTCACTCAATCCTTGACAGTGGGGCTCTGTTCCTAGCCTCCGTACTGACTCAGCTATTTATTCACGTTCACACCTTCCAAACTCTCGAGCCAGGCACTACCCATAGTGCTCCTCTCAAAATCACCTGTGATCTCATTTGCCGTTTCATGTGTCAGACACGTTTGTCCTTCTCTCAAGCCTTGGCTGATTCTGAAGTAAGTATCTTTATTAAAACTCTTCTCTCTCTCTTTACTTAACTTCCTTTTTTTCCCCCATCTACCTGCTCCTCTCATAGCTTTGCATGAGTGTATTTCTTTTCTCCCCTACCATTGGCAGTCTCTTCATGTACCATTGTTGGTACATTTCCGGCCTTTATTACCTTTTATTAGGTATTCCTAAATTACAATTGTTGGTATTTTTCCCCTCTCTCAGTATCATTAAATTGATCGCTCAGCAGGCGTGGAAGATGCCTGATGCCATTGAGCCAATCCCCAAAAGGCCTGATCATATCTTATCAGCACGCAAAGATGAGCCTCAATGGTCCAAAGGAATACCCGTTGACGCTGTGGTGATAGCAGCGGCCACAAAGAGGAAATTTGCTGAGGAAAGCCCAGCTATCCATTCTCCTAACAAGGAATCTAAGACTTTGGATAGATTTGGGAAGTGCATGTATGCTTCAATGAACTTTGCTCTCAGGTGCTTGAATTGTATGGTCCACTTTACAAGACTACTGTGGGATCTGATCAAGGAACTGTCTGATACCTTAGAAGGAGCAGTGGCGGAAGGTGTACAGGACAAAGTTACCTCTCAGCTAGCAGCCCTCTGTGCAATTTCTGACTTGTCTATGAGGCTGATTGCTCATGCAGCTGAAAGGACTTCTAGCAACAAGTTCAGGCTTGGCCATTAGAAGGCACTCCTGGATGCACTTATGCGACTTTGCAGAGCCATTCAAAGCATCATTCGTCAACGCTCTGTTTGACGGTCTCATTTTTGGTTCCAAGGTTAGACATTTTAGCCAGATGTGAAAAGGATAAGGCCCTTTCTGATGTAGACCTACATTAATCTACTCCCTCAGAGGCCGTAATCCAGGAACCAGAGAAGTGGGAGACTGTGGTTTAAAAAAATCCAAAGGGCTTTTCCAGAATTCATGCAGCAAAGACTTACCCATGGCCAGGGGGAAGTAATAGAAGACTCTGCCTCAGGGGCAGAAATGGACCGCAAAACCCATGGGTCCAGAGAATCTTTCTCTGGTACTTCCTACAAGCACCCACAAATGGGTGCCCGATTTCCCTCCTCTGGAGGCAGTCGGGGGAGGTCTCTCTCTGCACCAATCTGCCAGGCAAACGTTAACTATGGACAGATGGGTGCAGGGAATAATATACAGAGGTTACAAAATTCCCCAGTCAGTTTCCCCCAACATCTCAGAAGAAGCTCCCGGATGTACCACCCAGTCACAGAGAAGCAGCAGTTTTAGAAATTCAATGACTGCTAGACAAGCGAGTTCTCCAAAAAGTCCCACCAAACCGAACAGGATCCAGGTTTTACTCTAAATTCTTTAGTGCCCAAAAAAAAAAACAAGGGACTGGAGACCTCTTGGTACTTGGTCAGTTCAACAAGGCCGTTCAAACCAAATTCTGGATTTTCTTGGTACATTTTATACTTCCATTCTTGGAAAAATACAGTTTGATGTGCTCTGTAGACCTCCAAGTTGCTTATTACCATATAAAAATAGACGAGCTCCAGGAGGTATCTGCGCTTCCGACTGGGATGCAGTCATTTCAGAGCACTGCCCTTTGGACTCCCCACAGCCCCCCAGGGTGTTCAAATGTATGGCAGTAGTGGCGGCTCATCTCAGACTGCTAGGATTTCGATTATTTCCTTACCTCGACGACTGGCTCCTTACTGCTACCACCAGGCGTCAGAACAGGCAAGAGACTACACTCTCCACCTCTGTACATCTCTAGTCATAACCATAAATTTCGAGAACTCAAGCTTGCAAACCCGTTCAGCAATTAGAATGTATCGGAGCCCGTTTAAACACTCTTTGAGGAATTTCCTCACTCCCTCCAGAAAGACTTCAACTTGTAAGATCACAAGTCAGACAAATTCTACGAAACAAAAGGGTTCCAGCAAGATTAGTCCTACAGACATTGGGATCCATGGCAGTGTCAGTCACTCTGTTTCATTGGCAAGGTATCACATGTGAATTTTGCAGTGGTTTTTGATGCACCTACCAGTGTCTCACAAAACCTCGATTACCAATTGCTGCAAACAGGATCTTGTGTGGTGGCTCCACTCTGGTCAGATTCTCTTTGGTCAGCCATTCATTCTTCCCCAGCCCCAAGCCATAGTGACCATGGATGCTTTCCAGATGAGGTGGGGGACATTATCTGGGAAGGATGGTCCAAGGCACGTGGTCCCAACTAGAGGCCGACTTACACATCAGTGCTCTAGAGATGAGGGCAGTGCTGTTAGCATTGTTAGCATTCCAGGACATCTGTCTTCTGGGGACAGTGGTGACAACCTGTTGGTAGTTTGGTACATCAACAAACATGGGGGAACCAAATCTTACCCATTGTGTCGAGAAGCCCTCTGAGTTTGGCAGTGGGTGATTTCTTACCACTTTCTCACAGCAACGCACATCCTGGGGAGCTCCAATGTAATAGTGGACAAGCTGAGCAGAACTTTTCTCCAGCCTAACGAGTGGTCTCTTCAGTTCCACCTTAATCCCTTCTTCCTCATTCCAAATTAACACCTGTGGGCTGCTGGTGACTGAATAGATCTCACTTAGACCCTGTCTGTGAACTGTCGTACCAGACAGATGTAGCCAGTAAAAATTGGGTTTAAAGGTAATATTATTTGTACAAGTTCTCAGTTGGTGGGGCAAACTCGATATGAGGTACGAACGTAGAGTGGGAATTATTGGCAGGGGAGGAATTGGAGCCCTGGATCTGTAAAGCTTCAGAGGTGGTGCCGAGATGGATTGAATCTGACAACCAATGTGTTGAGCCAGACAAAAATCAGACACTGATCTATTACTATGGTAAATGCATAACTTTCATATCTTGGATCTGACTCTGCTGTTCTTTCAGATCATAGAACACAAACTTTTGAGATCCTTCCTTTCCCCATAATGCCCTAGTCACCTTAATACCTCAGATCTCATTTGCCACCATAGTGTTCGGACATAAGTCATGAAATTCTAAAGTGAGCTGTTAGTTTTTGTTAGTTTAACAACTTTCTCTTTAATTCCTATAGTTCTTATACCCTTCTCTCTTTTTCTTCCCTTTAACCATTTTTATATCTAAAGTTATAATATCCTTCCTTTTACTCTTAGAATACTTGTCTTAATTATCATCGCTAGTACCCTGTCCCTTTATAGTACTTTTCAGTACTCCTTTTCTTTACCATTGTTGGTAATTTTTCCTTTCCTTCCCTTCCCTTTCTAAATACTATTAAAAAAAACTCTTCCATATTCTTTTCAATTTCCATAGCTTCCTTAAAATGTCTGATTAAACCTTCAGGGCTCCAGCACACATTCAAAGAACATGTACTGTTTAGGACCTTCTGTGCCTTAAATGGCTGTAAAGATAAGTTGATTCTTAAGGACTTGCCCTCAAAGCCTGGATCTGTGGCTTCTTGGGCTCAAACCCCTAAACAACTGGAGAGAAAAGGGGATTCTCATTCAAAAGAATTTTGATGACTGCCCTTTCTCCTTAGGCTCCTTCCTTAGACAAGTTAAAAAGTTGGATCCAACACCTAAATCTAATAAATCGCCCCGGATCCATTCATAGGTAGGTACAAGGCCATCGGCCCTAAGGCCTGTACAAGCCTAGCCAAAAAGGTACCCTGGCTTTTGCCACCCAAGAAAATTATGTTCCTGTGCCCCTGTCGAGCAGAGTCACAGCGGTGATCCCCGGGGTGAATTTCCTATTTCCCATCCAATCATCCAAGATTTTTCTTGAGTGCTAATGAGGAGCTTTGTTTGATATAGTTTGCTCCAGAGTATGGGAAGTCTCTGGGACAGGAATCTATAGCATGTTCTGTTTATTGTGGTGAAACGGTTTAGGTCCCTAAAGCATGTAGCTCAGAGGGATTGGGATTTCTTTAAGTGGAGCATGTCCAGCAGCTCTGGGTTTGACATAGCTTTGTATGTTGGGCAGAGATTGCCTCTGAGTAGGCGATATGTGACTGAGTGAGTAAAGCTGGAGAATTTTGAGATGGTCTTATGTTTGAGGCCAGTATTCCTCTTTGTGAGGCATTTATGTGGCCTTTCCAGTTGTAAATGTCTTGCGAGGTACATACCAAAAGTGGAGTTCTACTCTATAGTGGGTCTAATTAGTGACGAGTAGAGGAGAACAATGACTTCTTTTTTTCCTGGATGAGAAACCTTTTGTGATGGTGTGCCACGCAAAAGGATTTCCTGACTACTATGGCGATGTGATTATCAAAGGAGAGACTACTGTTCACCTGTGTCCCAAGGTCTCATCACATTTTTTGTGTTAAGTAGACTACCACCTATGTGGTAGCTCATAGGTACAGAGTTTTTACCAAAGTAGATGACAGTGCACTTTTTGGCATTGAGCTTGAGGACATGGCTTTGACACTGGACATCTGTCTCAGTAAGACCCTTTTGTAGGATGCCCACATCATTAGGAGTTTCAGTTATGGCTCCTAGTTTGCAGTCATCTGCGAACTTCATTAGCCAAAGACTTTGTGTTAGCCTGTACTTCAGAAAAGTAGATACCAAACAGGAGAGGACCCAGGACTGAACCCTGTGGTACTCCACTTGTCACTGGTCTGAAGTCGGATTTGGAGTTTGCTACTTTCACAGTGTGGGTTCTGTCATTGAGCCAGCTGGCAACCCATCTTGTGACATGGGGATTTGTACCTAGTTAATGAGTTTGTCTATAATTCCAGAGTGGGGGATGGTGTCAAAATCCTTGGCGAGATCTAGATAGGCTGTGTGAGCCACCTTACCCTTGTCTCAGGCGACTGCTTCAAAGAAGTCAATCAGGTTTAGGAGTCATGATCTGCCTTTTACAAACACGAACTGGGCGGGGTCCAGAGTTTTGAGATTACCAATGTTTTTGTTTATAAGTTCCATGATGATATGTTCAATGGCCTTGCAGACCAGGCTTGTTAGGCTAATGGGGTGGTAGTTCCCGGGGTTCATGGTGCCTCCCCCTTTGTGGAGTGGGATAACCATTGCTGTGCGCCATTCACTGGGCACATAACCTGAGGTGACGCTATGAATGAACATGGTGCTTGGGTGGGGTGCCAGTTCATTCAAACACACGGTTTAACACATTGTTGTTGTTTGGGGAGGGGGTAGTGTGACAGCGTTACACGTATGGGCACCCTTTCAATATTTAGACTTATTATACATCTGGAACATAAGTGTAGCCCTGTTCAGTACTTCACACACAGGCACTGAACACATTCAACATTAGCATTTGTATGTTTTTACATGTTAATGCTCATTGATGTAACATCCTGGTTTGTAGTAATACACATACACACTTCTCACTTTTGAGAAGTAGAGTGTAAAATAACTAGAATGCGATGCGTGAAACACATTGAACCACTGTGTTCAACTCAAATTACTTGTTAGGTTTTCTTGATTTTTGCATATTGTCTTTATCTCTAAAAGGTGAAAAGCAAGTCAGCACTGCTCTGACTCTGAAAGAGTTAACTTTAAGTAACATCTGTCACGTGACTAGTGCTGCATTTAAATTCCCTTTGACTTTGAGTGCATTTGTCTGAAGAAGCCCGTTTATATTAACAGACGAAAAGCGCTTTACACTTGGATTTGTTGATTTTTGTTTTTCGGCTTATTTTGGACTTTTTTCCATCACAACATTGTTTTTTAAAGGACATTGATTTTATTAAATACTCGTTTGTGAACGCTGGCATTTTTCCTGAGCCGTTTTTCTTGTTTTTCACATCAGTTTTTTGTTCTTGGTGGTTGACTTGTTTATGCTAACGGGAAATAGTGACAACGTTCTTAACCTCTCAGGTTCAGAAATAGACGGAAGAGGCAACTTAACATTATTGCTGGAGGCAATGAATCAACGTTTGGAGAACCTAACCGCCAGAGGTGAGTGTTTGTCAACCGAGTGCTACACAAAGGGTTTTATCCAGCACTACAGAGGGAGTAAATGGAACTAACTCATCAAATTTTCTAATTAACCAAGTTCCAGTGAATGAAAATGGAAACCACAAAGTGATTGCTTACAACAACATGGGCAACAACAACAACTGGGATATTACTACAGAAAGCACAATTACTTCGGGGCTTATTGGGTCCTATGGTCTAACCACTTGGTTGAATGAGCAACCAAGTTTAAACTCTAAGCAGAAATGCGACTACAAGAAACCCAGCTGGATCTAATGTATTTCCTTTAAACTTAAACTTTTTGACACTAAGCTACTTAAAATTAGAAAACTGCAACTTGAATTGCGATATTTTGAAACCTGTATAAAAGAGAACATTGTCCCTAAAGACCTCTGCACTTGGCAATACCCCGCAGGTCTAGAACCAGGTTCTGAGTTTTTTAAAGACATTATTCAGTTCAACACTCAAGGTTTAGAACTGCTAAAGATTATGTGCAAACACTATTCAATACAAATTAAACACCTCACTGAGGAAGTAAATGTATTGGAAAAGTCCATTAAAAAGGACACTGTGTTAGACAGATAAGTATGACTGCCAACAAATTTTTACTAGTATTTCCCAACAAATTGATCGAATGAAAGAAACCGTGTAGAAATATAATTAGACTATGAGGTA
>NC_056743.1:237182408-237201102 GCF_019279795.1 Protopterus annectens | reverse complement strand
CCCCCCCTAGCTATACCCCCTGTCCTGGATATTGTAGATGTCTGAATGGAATCCAGTCTTACTCCAGACAATTTACCATCGGCCCCTAGAAAACTTGACTGGTACTACAGAGTACCTGATTCTCACAAATTTCTCTCTAAGAATCCTACTGTGGATCCAGAGACCATTTCCCAGGGACCTAAAGCATTAAGACTACTACAGCCAAAACCCCTACTCCTTCAGACGGGGATTCCAGAGCTTTACACAGATGGGGTAAGAAGGTAAATACTGCTGCAACTCTTGCCATCAGGGCATTGAATTGCCAGTTTCACATGTTGAAGTACCAGCAACATATGGAACGAATTAAACAAAAAATGGTGTTACTTCCAGATTGTGCAGAAAATAAAGATTTACAAGAGTTGTTGCATTTTGCAAAACAAATTAGTAAGCATACTTTGCAGTGTGGCTTTGATGCCCTAGAAGCATCTTGCAGGGCTGCAGTCATGGGGTTTGTACTGAGAAGGCATGTTTGGGTGAAGGAACAAACCTTGCCAGATCATGTCAAATCAAAATTACTAGATGCTCCTTTAAATCAGGACTGTTTGTTTGGTACCAAAGCAGAAGTTGTTCTTAAAAAGCGGGAAGAAAAAGCTAAATCTATCCAAAGAATTCTTACAAGTGCAGCCACCTAGATTCAGTAGGCATTGGCCTTCTGAAAATTGGTCCTTTCCAGCCCCTTCTAGGCCTTCTTAGACCAAACCCAGGGGAAACAGACCACCCAGACTACAGTCTCAGAGTATGCAGAGATCTAAACAATGGAGTCTTCCCACCACAAAAAGGAGGAGTGGTAAGTTGCCCCCTTATGGAAAAAGTTCACAATGACTTTTCAATTATCCTTCCCAGCCCTCCCCAATTACTTGTGCCCCTAGGAGGAAAACTTGCCCTGCATGCAAAAAAACTGGATGGCCATTACTCAGGACCGATGGGTCCTAAACATTGTATCCCAGGGGTGGTATGATTCTACTTCCACTCACTGCCAACCCCAAACAGGTTTCCAGACCTTCCTCCAAACCAGTGGGCAGAGGCTCAAAAGCAGGTGCTTTCCTTGCTCAATGTCAGAGCTATTCAACCTGTTCCAGTAGAACAAAGTGGGCAGGGTTTCTACTCCAGACTTTTCCTGGTGCCCAGAAAAGAGGGCTCTTGGCACCCTTTCTTGGATCTATCAGTTCTCAACGCCTTTCTGGTGGTCTCAAAATTCACAATGCTTACCCTGCAACAGCTTCTCCCTATATACTAGCCAGGGATGCCTGATTAGTCACTCTAGACTTAAAAGAAGCTTATCTGCACATCCCTATAAGAGAGTCATGCAGCTAATATCTATGCTTCAGGGCATGCTCTATGCACTATCAGTTCTCTGCACTTTCCTTTGGCTTATCTACTGTGCCCTGAGTATTCACAAAGTGCCTGGCTCCAGCCATTGTATATTGCAGGCAGCGAAATATCCAAATTTTCCCATACTTGGACGTTTTCCTGATTCAGCGGACAGTCGGGAATTGCTCCTTCAGCACCTGGCATTTGTAAAAAGCCTTATCACTTCATTGGGGTACACCATCAATGAAAAAAAAACACAACTGGTGCCCAGTCAAAAGATTGTATTCCTGATGGCAAGCTTAGATACAACTTCCCAGATGGCATTTCTCACTCCAGAAAAACAGGTCTATCTGACCAACTACTTGAAATAACTGGCCACCAGAACCCAGATATCTGCAAGGAAAATACTGCAAGCACTAGGGTTCATGGCCTCATGTATTCTGCTAATTCCATATGCAAGACTCCAATGGTACTTAAAAAGTCTCTGGTGCCAGCATTCTCAAGACCTGGAAACAATCATT
The DNA here is from genome assembly GCF_019279795.1 of Protopterus annectens. Classification (NCBI taxonomy): domain Eukaryota; kingdom Metazoa; phylum Chordata; order Ceratodontiformes; family Protopteridae; genus Protopterus; species Protopterus annectens. The sequence continues at coordinate 237,199,231 of NC_056743.1, read as the reverse complement.
CCACTCATACCTTGTCTAAGGGCAGAGTTCCTATGGTGGGCAGAAGCATGCATCCACAACAAGGGACTGCCTTTCACTCAACCCCTTGCCACCCAAACTCTGATTACAGACGCATCAGACTGTGCATGGGGGGGCTCACATGGCAGGCAAATGCATTCAGGGCCACTGGAGCCCAGGCCAAATTGTCCTGCACATCAAAAAGAGATGCTAGCTGTACAGAATGCTCCGACAGCCTTCAAATACCTAATCCTTTTAGGACAGTTGCTGATAAAAATAGACAACACCACAGTTGTGTGGTACATAAGCAGAGGGGAACCCATTCTTACCCACTCTGCAGGTTAGCCATGGCCCTGTAGAACACAGCTTTGAGCAACCAAGTGCATCTACAAGCTCAATTCCTGCCAGGCAAACAAAATTCTCTGGCAGACGATTTAAGCAGAAATCTCCTAGACCCACATGAGTGGAAATTGGAGCCCAACACCTTCAACCTTGTAATCCACAGGTGGGGGGGAAGACTGGATGTGGACCTCTTTGCCTCCCCTGAGAATCACCAGTTGAGCAAAATCTGCACCAGAAACCCTCACAACAGGGCCTTGGAAGGTGGATGCCCTATCCTTCCAATGGGAAAACCTCTCAATTTATGCCTTTCCCTTTCTGCCCCTCCTCTCAAAAGTACTACTCAAGATCAAACAGGACAGGCCAAGGGCAATTCTTATTGCCCCAGACTGGCCATGCCAGTACTGGTACTCACTTTTACGCAGTCTGATAAGTGCCACCCTGGCACCTTCACCAGATTCCTAGCCTGCTGTCTCAGCAGGAGGGACAGATTTTGCATCTACAGTTGCAAACCCTAAACCTTGCCGCCTGACTTATCCCCTGAATACACCACCAGCAACCCGCAGCAAACAAATGCTGGACATCATTCTTGAAGCCGGAAGGCCTAGTACTAGGAAATCCTATGCTGAAAAGTGGAAAGGATATTGTTCTTGGAATCAATCTCACGGAAAGGACACAGCAGTGCCCTCCTTACATCTAATCCTGGATTACCTAGCAGAGCTACTCCACAGATGCTTATCCTTCTCTTCCATTAAGATTCATGCTTCTGCCATCTCAGCTCATTATAATACTGAGCCACCTTCTCACCATCTCAAACCGTTCTTGAGAGGGGCTAACAGCGGAAGGCCCCCTAGGAGAGCACCCACCCCTCCCTGGGACCTTAACTTTGTACTGGAAAAGCTCACAACCCCCCCCCCTTTTGAACCTGCCGCTTCAGCAGGGTTAAAATTTCTCTTGGAAATCAGCCTTGCTTTTAGCCATAACTTCAGCAAGAAGAGTGTCTGAGTTACAGGCGCTAATGGCTGTGGAACCCTTCATTATTTTCCATGCTGATATGGTTTCCCTCAGGACTAACCAGTCCTTTATGTCTAAGGTGGTTTCCATTGTTGCTCTAAACCAATCCATCCATTTGCCAACCTTCTTCCCTAATCCTCAGAATAAAGGGGAAAGGATCCTGCAGTTCTTGGATGTGCACAGACAGCTCGGGTTCTACAGTACTAAACCTTTCAGAAAATCTGACCAGCTGCTAATCAGCTTTGCCACAGGGTCAGAGGGCAAGGCCATTTCAAAACAAACCATTTCCAAATGGATAGCACACTGCATCCATTTCTGCTACAAGCACCATGAAAAACCTACCCCACAGGGGATCAGACCACATTCCACTAGGGCTACTTTCACCTCTACAGCATTTTTCAAGGGAGTCCCTACCAGAGAAATTCTGGAAGCTGCAACCTGGAGTTCTGTGCACACCTTCACCAAGCATTACCACTTAACTATTTTTTCTACATACAGAGCTGGATTTGCTACAGCAGTCTTACAAGGCTTGCTAGCCAGCCCCAACACTTCTTGACTGCCTCCACCCTTCCTCAGCTTTGGGAATCAACCCAAGTGTGATAACTGCAACAGTGAAACACAAATAACATGGTACAGTTGTGTACACTTAACATACATGTAGATGTTAGTGTATTCACTGTCGCAGTTCTGTTTCCCTCCCTCCAGCCCCCTGGTTTTCTCCATCCTTTCTACCTCACCACTCTATGGCCATTTGTAATGGCAGTGGTATTTACTTTTTACTAGTGGTGTTCCCCACCATATACTTTTCATATTTGGGTGCTCCTGACATCTGGGGCAAGAAAAACTGATGTAATGGTGTCTTCTGCCTGTTTTTATACCACTGATGACCTGAAATCATGGAAGAAGTGACAGCATTTGATGCAGAAATCCCAAGACTCTGGTATGCGGGCCGACAGAGGGCTACCTGGATGCAGATAAACCCAAGTGTGATGACTGCAACAGTGAATATACTCTAGCATCTACATTTATGGTAAGTGTACACAACTGTACTATTGTTTTCTTTCATGTATATATTTTTATGCACTTTTTGATTTGCTTAACATACTGAAAGAAATAGAGAACCTACTCTGTTTTAAAGGAACAATTGTTGAATGGGTGGTTGTTCCAAGTGTTGGATTTTTGTAACTACCAGTACTTAATTTGCTAATAAAAACTAACATTTTGTAAATCACAGCAGTTTAGAAGGTGGGTGTTTAACTTTGTGTACTTCTTTCCCTAGTGAGTAAAACTTTTAAGACTCCTAGATGTTTTCTGGTGAGAATTAGTGAGACATTGCACTCAAGATAGATGAGTTGAAATCTGCTTTAATCTTAATCTTCAGTATCTCACTCCTTAACATTGTTCATATAGCAGATCTATATGTTCGGGAAGAAACTGGGACAAGGCAATTTTGGCATAGTGTTTGAGGCAACTAAAATTGAAACTGGCAAGAAGTGGGCAATCAAGAAAGTGAACAGAGAAAAGGTAATCATTTTATGCCATTTTTCTATTTTCAAGTCCACAATACTTAAAGAACATGCAGGAGAAAAATTAGTCAATTATGAAAAAATGTCTAAATGAAATGTCATATCCGAGTGTCTGCACATTGTTGATTTCTAACAACTGAATGAGGATATTAGAGCAGAATTGCAACTTGAAGCATTGGTAAATCAATAATTGGATAGTAAAGTAAAATAAAGCTTTTTAATTACTTTGTGATGGATATAGTCAAATGTCTTGTGCATGTAGGCTGTAATCCTTTCTTTGAGGAGGATACACTTGCAGCTTTGTGATGCCTTCTGCTCCCCGTTAGTCATTGATGAGGCTTTTACATACTCTTCTGTCCCCAGTGAATGGAAACAAACAAAATGTGCTGCTTGCATAATCCACACCAAAAATCTGTAAATATAAAGTTCAGTTGGAACCACAGCTAAGTAACTGTAAACGCTGTAAACACACAAAATACTTTATTAACGTGATTAAAACTTTTGTCTTATAGGCTTCAGCAGGCAAGAATCAATTAAAGCCATTGTGTGCTTCAATAAATGGAATGTTAAAAATTACTTGATCAAATGTACTTATTTTTCTAAATGACATAAATAGGGTTTTAACATAAAAAAATTGAATCCAGGTGTAGAGTTTGCATTAAAACGCAAAATCCATTTGGCTTCCTCTACTTCCTCTAAGAATTTAGAGATTGCTTCTGTCACCCAACCATGAACCAACACAATCGGTCTCATTGGTGGTTCCGATAAATGATTATATATTTGTCAGAATCTGTAAATAAATGGCGATAATAGTTTAGTGACCAGTAAATAATGTTAAAGGTTATTTGTTTTTCTACAGACAGATTCTCTGTATGTTCAGTAACTTTCTTAATTATTTGATATAACTCATCACATGTAATCCTTCTGTATTCGTCAGAATCCAGCATATGTAATACTGAAGAAACATAGTAGAATGTGTTCAAAACAACCACGCCAACACCACCACCTTTTTCTCCTTTTATTATCAAGTTATTATTTTTGCAAAGATCATTATTGCCTCTTTTTGTGATTGTGTTAGGTTGTAAAAAGATTTATCAGTTGTACGTAATTCATAAATATTTTTTTCTGTTGCTTTCTCAAATGCTTGTATAACTGCATTATGGGAGGAATAAATGTGCTGCTTCAACTACAAGGCCTTAGTTCATTTGAATCAGAGGTTCCAAACAGTTTCAGGTATTCCGCTTCCTTGTAAAGAGTTTAACTTCCATAAGAGTTTGAGCTATGCCAATTTTTGCATGTGGGCTGAATGCCAAACTATGACTGAGGGCAAAATATTAGTCTTCCGTTAGTTCATAGTCCACCTGTTCTTTTTGCTTTGTGTGTTTGACTTTGCATAGTCGGTCTGTTTAAATCCTTCTGTTTGACATTGTTGGCAAAAATCTTCCATTGAGGGTTTGCTGTCATCGCTAATGGATGTTTAAGTGTAGGAAAGTCATGCTTTAAATTAGAATCTATTACCATATGGGATTGGGCCTGTGGATCGTCAACTATTGATTTGAGAATCTTGTTCTTGTGAGCTTGCTCTTGTGGCCAGTCTAAGCATGTTGTTAGAGTGCGTTGTGCTGTTTTGCTCCTGCAACGTTGGTTGAACGAATGACATTTTATGTTTGACAACACATTAATAAGTTTAAATATCACCTTTATTCTCACTGATGGGTTGGATCTGATTCTTTGGATCCGTCTCTGCCATTCTGCAAGCTTGAGGTCTTCAGCAAAACTCGTGAGCCCTTTCTTACCCATAATCCAACCCCCTAGTTACCTGAGATCTCATTTGCTGCACAGCTAACAGATTGGATGCAGCTCTGAGCTGCTTAATATTTTTCTTCCTTGTATTCCCAAAGAAACTCTCTAAAAAATCTTTATCTTGAAATATTTTTTTTTAATTTGTAGTGACTGTAGTTACCCTTTCTTTTATCTGTAATAGTAGTGTCCATTTAAGTTAGAGGACGTCCAACGAACGTCCGTTTCAGTTAGAGGATGTTCTAACCCTTTCCTCCTTGTAAGTAATATTCCTTATTTTCTTGGAGACTGTTACCCAAAAACAAACAAACCAAGGCACGAACATCCACACAATAATTCAGTACATTAAACAACATCTCAAGTTCACTGTTTAAGTAATTCTTGCCAGCCAATCAAAATACATAATTAAGACACCAATCATACTTTAAAAGTGCAATAACCCAACTAAGCATAAAAGGAGTGCTTCATTTTCAAAATGGGTTTAATACTAGTAATTTAATTGAGGCCCGGTGGCATATCACCTCTAAAAAAGTTTATCCACTTGTACTCGGCAACTTCAGTTTTATTTACATCACCCCCTCTTTTATTTAAATACACCCTTTGTAATACCCTAAATTTAGACATATGCTCATTCCAATTATCCAAACTGTGTTTAGAGCAGTAGTCTCTATTCCTCCACAGATTTCCAAAATGTGTGAGGCAATTCTTCCTTTAAACCTACAATTTGTCTTACCTATATAGAAACGGGTGCATTTTACACAATTCGCAAGATAGATGACATTCTCAGCTGTACATATAGCAAAAGTTCTAAAAAAGAAGCTATGTACTTACCATAACGTTCCATGCGAGTTTGGCCAATTAGCAAAGCTTGAGGTCTCTTAGCTTGAGGCCGAAACCGTATCCCACAATGCACCTCTACCTTCCACAGATCTTGTTTGCTGCCAACTAGTGGTAAATCTAAATCGGATTTCGAAGGAAATCCTAAAGACAACTAGTGAGAGGAAACTCAGAAGAAACAAAATCAACGTAGAGCTTCTCTCGAACTTCCAGACATTGGATGGGGGTAGGTGGGCAGGTCGTAAGAATGAAGGTGAGAAGAACAACTCACATGGAACATTATGGTAAGTAGATAACTTCTTTATGTGAAGTTAGTCAATCCCACCTTCATTCTTACTGATGGGTAGCGTCCCCAGCACCACATTCTTGGGTGGCTCACAGGAGAACCTGTCTAAGGACAGCAGAACCAAATAAAGCCCTGTCCCTAGAGGCCTTGTCTTCTTTGTAGTGAGTTGTGAAGGTATGTGGTCTTGACCATGTGGCAGCTGCACAAATAGAATCAATAGGTAATCTGGCCAAAAAAGCTTTGGAAATAAACACCTGTGGTTGAATGAGCCTTGACTTAGCTCTCGAAAGAAATGTCTGCCTCGTGGTATATAAAGGATATACAATCAGAAAGCCATTTAGATAAGGTAGATTTAGATACCACTGCACCTTTCTTAGAATCTGAGAAGGAGACTAACTGATCAGCTCTTTTATGGTCCTTTGTCCTGTCTAAATAGAAACAAAGTTGTCTGTGGATGTCAACATTTTGAAGCATATATTCCAATTGGTTTGTGTGATTGGGAAAGAAAACTGGTAATTCAATTGCCTGATTGCGTGTTTTCTGAACAAATTTTTGCTTAGAACGAAGGGTACGTCCTGAGGGAAACCCTATCTTTGTGGAATATCAAATACGAGTGCTTAACTGAAAGGGCTTGCAACTCCGAAATTCTTCGTGCAGATGTAATGGCCACCAAGAAAATTGTCTTCCAAGAAAGATATTTCAGCTCACAGGAAGACGCAGGTTCAAAAGACGGGAGAATAATATTGGATAGGACTAAATTCAGATTCCATGGAGCGGTAGGTGATCTAATTGGTGGTTCTAGATGCATAGTACCCTTCAAAAAGACCTTTGCCAACTTGTGGGACATACCGTTTCCTGAATCACCTATATGGAAATTAGATACAACAGCCAGTTGTACCTGGATGTTTGCTGCTGCAGCTCCTTTATTGAACAGTTTGGTCAGAAACTCTAAGATATCTGATATGGAGCCTAGAAAAGGGTCAATGTTACTCTGCTGACCCATATTGAAAACCTCTTCCACTGAGGTATAGTATCCTGGTTGAAGACTTGTGAGGACAAAAGAATATGTTGAGCTTCCTTTGATAAATTTTGGAACTTGGCTATTCTGGGAATTGGAGCAGTTTGGACTGAAGAAAAGGGTGAAGAGCTCCTGACGATTGGGTCAGAAGATCTGGCACTGGGTCCAAGATCCAAGGTTCTTCTACTAGATGAGGCTTCAGAAAGGGGAACCAGATTTGACGAGGCCAGTATGGGGCTATTAACATGTGTCCTGCCCAGAAAACTGGCTTTGTGCAAAACTTTGGGAATCTGGAAAGGGAGGGAAGACATAAAGGAGTCCCGGAGGCCAATCGTGCACGTTCCTCTGGGACTGTCCCTGTTGAGGGATCAGGGCAATGTAGTTGCATTTGGTGTTTATGGGAGTCACAAAGAGGTCGCAGCAAGGCTGGCCCCATCTGCGGAAAATCATTTCCTGTACTTCCTACTTGAGGGACAACACGTGAGGCAATAGAATTGCTCTGCTGACTCTCTCAGCTATCATGTTGGATTTTCCCGGGATGTGTGTTGCTGTCACAAAGCGCTGGGTGGACTCTGCCCATTTCCATAGTCTGAGAGCCTCTCTACATAGGGGATAAGATCTGGTTCCACCTTGTTTGTTTATATACCAGACTACGGACATGTCTGACTGGATTGCAATTGTTCTTAGAGGAAGAGTCTTGAATGGACTGCAATGCTAAGAGCCACTCTCCTCTCTAGGACGTTTATGTGCAATTGAGCCTCGTGAACCTGCCATGTACCTTGGGCTGTCCGTCCCTGATAATGTCCCCCCCCACCCGATCAGGGAGGCGTCCGCTGTCACCATTGCAACTGGAACCGGAAGGACAAAGGGATGTCCCATGGTCACCGACTTGGATGTTAGCCACCACCGAAGATCATCCTTGCAAGAGTTGGTCATCAGAACTGGGGTGATTCATTGCTGATGCCTGATGAGTGCGGTGAGGAGCCAGTCCAAATATAGAAAAACCTGGATTCCTTGCCATATATTTGCTGAACACTCTGGGGGCTGTAGTGAGACCAAAGTGCAGGGCCCAAAACTGGAATTGACTGGCTCCCAGCCTGAAGGGCAGGTGATCCCTGGATGGCTTGGCCATTTTGATATGGTAGTACGCATCCTAAAGATCTATTGAGCACATCAAATTGTCTTTCCCTAGGAACGGGTTTATATACTCAAGCGTGACCACCCGGAACTTTGCCTTTTCTACATACTTGTTGAGTCTGCTTAATTCTTAAATTGGTCTCCAGTCCCCTGTTTTCTTTGGCACCAAAAAGAATCTTGAGTAAGTTCTGGATCCTTGCTGGTCTGCCAGGACTGGTTGGATGACACTCTTTTTTATTTTCGAATAGTTTTTGAACCTCTACTGTTGCAACATCCCATAGACTGGATGGAACGTCCGGGATTCCTTTTGTTGGTTTGGGGTGGGTATGAACGGGGATGAAATAGCCTCTGGATATGACATTTTGTACCCATCTGTCTTTTGAAATTTTGAGCCAGGTGCCTAGGTATAAAGATAAATGTCCCCCAACTGCCTCCAGAGCAGGACATTCGGGCCTCCTTTCAGGAGCACTGGTAAGGCTTCCCAAGGAACTGATCCTTGTTGCCCTGGTTCTACGGATGCCCTCTGCTGCGTGGACGACTTCTTCCATCATTGTCCCCTCCTCTGCCCCTGGAGGAGGTTTCATCTCGTGAGTTCGGAAAGGCTCCTTGGGCTTTGCAGAACAACATTTATCCTCCCCGTTGACCTTTAGGGTAAGGTCTAGTAGGGGTGGAAAAACAGACTCCTATGATGGTCTTTTTCCGTCTTGCTCACATCTAGTGAGGGTCTCAACTTTTGGTCCGAAAAGGGAAGAACCATCTAATGGGGCATTCACAAATGACTTGAAAGGTTCCGCAAAAGAACATAAGCGCATCCAGGAATGCCTCTGAAGAGCAATTCCTGTACCCGCTGCCCTACTCGTCCCATCAGCTGTGTATTATACGAGGCGTATGGAAGAGTTAATGATAGCATTGAGGGTAGCAAGCTGAAACGTCACTTTGTCCGCCACTGTATCGGCTACTGCACCCTGGAGAGCATCTCCTAGCTCTTTCAGATAATCTCTCTGAAGCCTTGTGAAGTGGGTTAGATAGTTCAAGGACTGAAGATACGCTTAGTGTATCTGTCCATAATTCTAGATATCCTATTAGGAGGATGGCTAGATGTAGAGGTCTCAGACATCTCTTTCTTAGTGGCTGCCGCAACTACCATGGCATCAACGGCTATAGGCTTGGATAACGAGCCTTTATCATGAGCTGATATGTATTTGTTGGGCCTCCTAGGAATGGGCTCCATAGTATCTGGTGACTCCCACGCCCTTTGAGATAAAAGGCCCATCAACTCATTGAAGGGCGGAGAAACCCAAAAGATGGAGGGTCGAGACCCAAAAGCCTTCAGGAGCACTGATTTGTCCTCAGTAGGGTTAAGGGCCTGCCAATCACACATCTGCTTAAGGATCTCTAGGATATCTGCAAAGGAGATATCCTCAGAGGTGGACTTTGGGGACCCTTCTGATTCCTCCAAATCGGTGTCAGATGTGATGGATTCCTGCGGGGAATCTAAATGTCTCTTCTTGCATAACCTTTTCTGAGGAACCTCCAAAGTGGGTACTTCTGGGGAGGTCTCGGAAGAGCAGGGCTTCAAGGGGGCTTCCTGAGGCTCTGGGTCCCTACACTTAAGGTGGGTCTGCAGTGACAGAAAAGATTCTGGTGCCTTATGGGAGGAGGTGGCCATTTCAGAGGTTGTGGCTGTCGGGGGGGGGGGGGCAAAGCCCTCCTCATTGCATCGAAGGCACCACGGTTCCAATGCAAGGGAGCACCCGGGTCCGAAGACACCGATGACTCCTCCCTCACCAAAACTGCAGGCTTCGAGCCAGAGGTGGAAGCCAAGTTCATCTGTGCTGAGGCACCAAGGTGAAGAGTTGGAACAGATGCATCTGTTCAACACCCCTCTCCAGAGCCGACGAGAGAGTGTCCGCTCCTAAAGTCTGCTGCATCAGGGTTGTCAGTACCGACAGGTCCGAGGTGAGTGTCTGTACCGACAGTTCCACAAACGATTGAACGAATTTCTCTGGCTCCGATGTCTCTCTATTCGAGTCAGAGGAGGAGCAGAAATTAAAGGAAATGATGTCTGTTCTGAAATTGCCGGAGTCAAAGCCAACAGAATTTTAGCCAGCAGTGGATTCTGTAACAGTCTCCATACCACACGATCCACATCTGAATCACAGTCTGGAAGCTCAAGAGGAAGCTAAAGGAGGAGCCAGTGAGCCCATAATCTGAGATCTTAATGCCTGAGAGACCGGTTCCAAAACTGGGGACTGGCTCCGACCCAATTACCTGATATAACTGCTCCAAGGACTGCGGAACCGAGGCAGGCACCTTTTTAGAAATCTTCTGAACTGAAGAGCAGATGAAACAGAAGACGATGGTTTTGATGAAGGTTTTGGTTTCCCTGGAGAAGCAGTATCCAAGTCTGACTGAAAGGCAGACTTGGTAAGTCAACGCTCAACCATGAAGATCCAAAAAGATGCCAGAAATCCAAGTAACACGACTCCACAGCCACCAGGAACAAAAAAACAAAAGCTGGTGTAGAATACGAAAATCCTTTATTCAAGTAAGTCCAAGAAGAAATAAACACAAGCGCTTTCGCTCAGGGTAATCCTGAGCTTTTTCAAGTGAGTACAAAAGCATTTGCTGAAGCCAAACCTTTTTATATAACCATGGGTAACACATTAATTGAAAACAAGTGTTGTCAATCAGTTGTTAGATTCCTTAAAGGGGCTTTGCATTGATTAAAACATGAGGTAAAAGCTTATATTGTTAAAAAATATATATATATTTAAAAGCTGGATTATGCATATACAATTACAAAACATTAAAAACACTGTTTCAAATATAATAGAATAAAAATTAAAATAGTTTAAAATACTGCTATTGGAAACGTTGGAAATCCATAAGTTTTGATGAACCTGGGAGACAAAATTCTGTTAGAAGTGTGAGGGAGCATTTTATTTAATGTTGGTTTGTAATAGGAGTCTTGGTTCTTTTTCATAGTTCACATCAAAAAAGGCACCCTAGGACCAAGTGTCAGGTTATCAAACCAAAGAAAAAAAGAGCGTGGGAGTTAGGGACCCAAGATTCACTAGTTTCCTTTTCCCTAAGTCGTGTGTTCTGATAAAATGCGCAAGTGCCAAGTGGTAGTGAAAGAAGGGCATAGTGTTTGTAAACATGGGACAACAAAACTAATTGGTTAGGATGGAATAACTATAATCGTGCCCTTCTAAGCTTTAATACGGGTTTAATGCTAATAGTACCGTTCAATCCAGGTGGTCTCCCTGCATCTAGCCTTAATTGCCATACTAGCTCAAAGTACTCGAGGGTGGATTCCCAGTCACCACCGCTAAGATCCGGTTCCACTTCTAAAACAAAGAATTTGATGATACTACCCGGGCAAAGAAGGGAATGCTTAAAAAAAGCATTAGTTTCTTTCTGTTTAGCCATGTCATCTAAGTGTTCATAGATCCGTCTCCTGAATTCTCTTTCAGTCTTCCCCACGTAGAAAATCGAACACGTGGTACAAAAATACCCAGGTATACCCCCCCTTTGCTTCCACAAGAGTAGGAACCAGTTGGTTTCGTCCTAAACCTCCTGGATGGAATGTACATGGATTCGACGTTCATTAAAGCATGGCATTGACTACAAGAGCCACATTTGTAAGTGCCCTTAGATGGTTTCACCTTCTTTTTGTTATCTGGTTTCCTTTCAAAAATTTCTTTGAAGTTGATGCCTCTTTTTCTAACGAAACTAGGTCTGGGGGGTAAAAGGTCCTTGAAATCTTCATAAAGGGCTAGAACCGGCCAGTAGTTTCTGATGGTTTCCTCCATTTCTTTGGAACTAGATGAATAGGTGTATATAAAACTGTTTGTAGGGTGGTTGGCTACTCTGGAAGTTGATGGAATAGCCAACTCTGGTCCTTTTCCCAAAATAGGTGTGTATAAGGTTTTCCTCAATACTTTGATCTCATCAACTAAACCCATAAACATTTCTAGGGGATATCCTCTTTCCAGGAATAAGGCTCGCAAGGTTTTAACTTCGAACACACAAAGTCCTCATCAGTGCTACAGATTCTACTCGCTCTTATGAGTTGCCCTTTAATGATTCCCCTTTTCTGATATAAGGGGTGTGCACTATCAAAGTGTAACAATGAGTTAGAAAAGGTGGGTTTGCGGTATAATTTGGAATGGAAAGTATTCTGGTTGAAATCCTTGAACAAGGTAATGTCCAAGTAATGGAGCTCCTGAGGGCTAGCAGTGTATGTGAATTGTAGAAAACCAGTCGAGGTGTTGATATATTGGAAGAATTCTTTGAACTCACATTCTGAGCCTCCCCAGAGGATGCAAATGTCATCCAGGTAGCGTTTGTAAAAAAGGATATGTTGCTGCCAGGGGGGCATCAAGACAAATGTGTATTACCATTTATGCAACACCACGTTAGCATAAAATGAGGCACAAGATGCCCCCATGGCGACCCCTTTACGTTGCCTGAACAGTTCGCCATTGAAAAAAATAAAGTTGTTCATCAGGACCATCTCCATCAACTCCGTTAGTAAATTTGTAAGCTTATTGTTGAGGCTGGTTTCATTACTGAGAAATTCTGTAAACCACTCTATACCTTCTTGGTGAGGAATGCTCGAAAAGAGGTCCTTAATGTCTATGGTGATCATGATCAAATCAGGCGAAAAACAGGAAACGGGAATATCTTTTTAGAAATCTTCTGAACTGAAGAGCAGATGAAACAGAAGACAATGGTTTTGATGAAGGTTTTGGTTTCCCTGGAGAAGCAGTATCCAAGTCGGACTGAAAGGCAGACTTGGTAAGTCAACGCTCAACCAGCTTCCTCTTCCTCTCAGCCAAAAGCCTGGCAACGAACCCATGGCAAATGGAACAAACTTCCTGTAGATGTACCTCTCCCAAACAGTAAACACAGGTGGTAGACATCTTCTGGTTGCATTTAGGGCAATTTTTAAACCCTGATTTAGCTTTTTCAGACATTATGCCAAATGACACCTAGCAGCAATCTCAAAGAAAAAGCTATATCTCTTGTCAATAATATCAATTGGAATAAATCTCAAACAATTTGAAGAAAGCCTGGCAAAGGAAAATAAGCCTGACCGGCTCTAGTAACAAACTTAAAAAAAAAACAAAAAACTAAAGATAGCCTAACTTTGGCTAAACGGGATAGGGAGAAAACTAACAAGGCACCAACAGGGCCTAATCGCCAAAAAGAAATACAAAGTTCTGTCAACTTTCCTCAAGTAGCGCAATAAACAAGCACAAAAAATACCTATTTAAGGATAGCCTATCCTTATTGAAATACACAATATCTTTTCTTTCCAGAAAACTGTCCAAAACTACAAGAAAAATGCACTTATCTGAAAACAAAATGGCCTGAGCTGTAGAAAATGCATGATCTGTTGCAGCGGCAAACTAGATCTGGTGAAGGTAGAGGTGCATTGTGGATAGGGTTTCGGCCTCGAGCTGTTTGAGACCTCGAGCTTTGCAAATTGGATGACTTGGAGCCGAGGATCAGCTCCAAACCCATCAGTAAGAATGAAGGCGAGATTGAACAATTTCACATCATAAATTTTGTTCCAAGAACATGATGTACATATTCCATATCCGTATTCATTTACAATAAGCACAGTTGTAACATGGAGCTGTATTTTTTCTTTTTAAGTTGAACCCCTTATAATTCATATCTTTAAAACATAAAAGTTGTTTTAAGATTCTTCTTTTTTTTATATGCAAATTGTGGTCTTACTCCACCTATCTTTTTCATTATCGGACTGTAAAATAGTCCAATTCCTTTCCATAATATATTTTGTGTGTGTGATCCACCACTATGAAAGACTATTAATCAGGAAGACACGAGCCTTTGCAAAACTAGTTCAAGTACTAGGGAAAATGGCTGCATCAATTGTACTCACCCCTCTAGTGTGTCTGCACTTGAGAACAATTCAGTGGTTACTTTCCACACAATGGTCAATCCTGGAACTTCCATTGTCACACACAATAATAAACGCTTGCAGGAAAGATCTTTTAATGGTGGATTCACTCCCTCTAATATCTCAAGACCTCCAGTTCATACTCCATCAACCCTGGGCCACGGTGACCACAGATGCTTCCCAGATACGGGGGGGGGGCATTATCTAGGGAAGACAGTCCAAGGCATCTGGCAGCAGGCTCATTTGCTCATAAACGTTCTAGAGATCAGGATGGTGCCTTTAGCGTTGCAAGCATTTTAAGACGCTCTCTCTCTAGGTACGATGGCAATCCAGTCAGACAACATGTCTGTAGTCTGGTACATAAACCGGTAGGAATCAACTCTTATCCCCTTTGTTGAGAAGCTCTAAGGGTCTGGCAATGGGCAACTGCTTCCAACCACTTTCGTATAGCAACGGACATCCTGGGAAAATCCTTTGTGATTGCCGACAAATTGAGCAGGGCCATTCTTTGGCCGCACGAGTGGTCCCTCAGTCAAAAAGTTACAGAAGAGGTTTTCTGGAAGGGCCAGCCTTGCTGCGATCTCTCTGCATCTCCCAATAATGCCAAATGCAGCAACTACTTTGCCGTCATCCCTCCCATGGGGGAGTTACCAAGGGATGCACTTGTTCATGATTGGCCTCTGGGCCGACTTTATACCTTTCCTCCTATTCCCCAAGTTCTTACAGAAAGCCAGCTTGTTGGAGACAACAATAATACTAATTGCCCCCTATTGGCCTAATCAAATCTGGTTGCTTCCCCTTTCCACAGTTTCATCTTCAGGATGAACCATGGATTCTGAACCTGTTTCAGACCTTCTAAAACAGCTCGGTTGCTCCACTTCCCTTGATTGCCAGGTTTCCTCTGTAGTCAAACGCATCTTATCTTCTCATAATAAAACTTCCACACACAAATTGTACAGGAGTAAATGGCATAGATTTGTTACATGGGCTAACCAATCACATAGACCCTATTTCTGCACCCATATATTCTATTCTAGAATTTTTGGCAAAGCTTTTCAACCATGGAGCTGCTGCAGCCAAGTTCAATTGGCAGCCACTTCCAATTTTCATATAGGAGAAAATAGTTCTGGAATAATGTCAGTCTTTGTAAAGCTTTTTTGAAGAGGACTACTATGATAAGACCACCATATAAGAATCCAACACCCCCTGGGATCTCAATTTCATTCTGTCTAACTTCTTTTCCTCTCTTGAACCATCAGCAACATGCGATTTGAACTACGTCTCCTGGAAAATGCTCTTTTAGTAGCTGTTACATCAGCCAGATCAGTTTCTGAATTACAAGCTGTGTCTCCCAAGTCCCCATACCTAATTTTTCACAAGGACAGAATTTCTTTGTGCACGAACCCCTCCTTTCTGCCGAAAGTTGTTGGAAAGTAACCTCAACCAGTCTATAGAGCTGCCAGTTTTCTTCCCTAATTTCCAAAATAAAGGGGAATACTCACTATGTCTCCTTGATGTTCACAGGCAGTTGCATTTCTACCTACATAGGACATCTGAATTAAGAAAATCAGATCATCTTTTTGTATTTTACTGTGACATTAGGAAAGGTCAACCAGTAACAAAAGTTACTTTGTCAAAATGGCTCACACTATGTATATCTTACATCTGTTGTTCTCACAACTCCCCCTCCATGCTCCCAGCCTTTACTCCTGGGAAACAGAGTAGTACAAATTGGGTTCTTTAGAAGCATATAGCCTCAGAATTCATTCTTTTGCGTATTTTTTGGAAATCATACACACCTCTGCATATGTCTATATCTCCCTTCTCTGTCAGTCTAAGGGCAGACAATATCGGAGGTAACTAGGGGGTTGCATTATGGGTAAGAAAGGGCCCACAAGCTTTGCTGAAGAACACGAACTTGCAAAATGGCCGAGACTGATCCGATGGATCAGATCTGACACAACAGTGAATTCAAAAGTCATACACAGATTTAGAGTACCAAACAGCTTTAATCCTGGTACCTTGGCATTTCGCCTTCAAGGGATATCAAAATATCAAATTGTAAAGCTTAAATATACTAGACAGTTAAACACAGTTGTTTCAAAATTTGTGTATACATCCCATTTTTAAAGTGACCAGTGCAACATAAACACATCCCTTGCTCCTGAAAAACTGCAGTATTCCCATGGAAGTTCAGCAGCAGCAAAATTGCAACATAATCGCAATGAATTCTACAGTAACAGCATCATTAAAAAAATTCAACCAAGTTTACATAAAAAATACAACACCCTCTCATAATGTGTATGTACCCATACGAAAATATATATAAAAAATGTGTGTATACATATATAATATACATATAATTAATAAATAAATAAATATATATATATGCATATATATATATATATATATATATATATATATATATATATATATATATATATATATATATATATATATATATATATATATATATATACATGCATATATATATATATATATATATATCAACACACACACACACACACACACACACACACACACACACACATACATACATACATACATACATATATAAACATGCGAGTGAAATTTCTTCAGAAATTTACCACCACCTCCTGATTTAATCCACGTGATACCAAGGTTCCAAAATTATAAATAAAAGCAGTCTCCAGCTGATGTAATGTATTGGCAAATAGAGTACCACTAGCACAGTTGCCAGATGGCTGGGCTAACACGCTAAAAAATAAGGAATCAAAATTTCCCGAAAGGGCTTCAGTAAAATGTTCTGCCACTGAACTGAAGCTTATATTACCCCTTCTAATGTTTCTCAAATGTTCCAAAATTCTAATCATAACTTTTTTTTGGTCTGACCTGTATACCATCTAAACTCACCAAACCCACATCCCAGAATGTATATAACCCCACATG
>NC_056743.1:237136989-237181908 GCF_019279795.1 Protopterus annectens | reverse complement strand
ATGTATCTGATGTCTCACTTTGAAAACTCTTGTAGACATGGACACTTGACTTCACACATAACACGGAGAAACATGCATGCACCTATATATGCATGCATGCACTCACACCCTACCAGTACCTCTCCCCAGCTACTTTACTTATCTACCCTTTTACACCTTCTCTAGATTTGACTGTAATGTAGGAAAGCGGCATTTTGGCGATGTATATTAATGCAGCTGGGCATGCTAATTACACAGCTGATTTACTAACTTGACTGTGTAACTGTCATAATCAAAGGCATTTCCAGTGTAGAGCACGTGGCTAACTAGAATTATCCCTTCTCCTGGAATGTGCCATTAACATTTGCTATGCAGAAAGCTCATCTCTGTGATTCTACTCACCCTGCGTAATTAATGCTGTTGGCCTGTCTATGAATCAAGGTGTCTGCTAGGTGTTTTCCACTTGTGTTAAGGCTTACAGCTGACAGTAGCTCTTTTTGAATCACAGCAATATTTTTTTAGTATAAGCAGCAAGTTTAAAATGCGTAACACTTTTTTTTTTTGTTCATCCATTTACAGTAGCATTATATAAGCGTGTGAATTCTGAGCAAATTTTATGCATGATAGATATTTGATAAAGGGACTTGTGTGTATTTTTTCTTAAAAAAAATCCGCTATCCATATAAAGGCAGAGCACACTGTAAAGCGATTTCCATGATGGAACGCTTTTCTTCTAAAACTTAACTGTTTAGTTTTATTTAAATTTCTTTTAACATGAAACCACTTGTTTTTCTTTGATAAATTGTCTGCATTTGTGACTTTTATAAAAATACATTTTAAGCTGCTTGGTGATTTTAATAGAATCTAGTTTTTAATTTATTTGAATCCAGATTTGGTGAGATTACTGCTAAATATGTAGATGTTTCAGTGAATGCTTAGAATTAAATGCTGGTAAACTGGTAATATTTTTGAGTATTCTTTTGTACTGATGCTTGTACAGTGGTAAATAAAATATCTTGTACTTCAGCACAGGTGGGTTTCTGATTTATTCCATCTCTTTATTTAGTGTCAAATTTATGATGGATCGGTACTTAGATAAGTGGAATTGCTCTAAGTCCATGTAATGGTCAAGTGGAAAGTCATCATAGTGTTATGACTATTTCCATATCCCTTTTCTTTTCACAGAAACAGTTGTTGGGCTTCAGAAATGTTTTTGCTTCTGTATTTCCTCTATATTGTAACTGTTGGGATTTAATTATGTAAAGATGTTCAGAATGTACTATTTTGATAAATCTCTAAATGATGTGTCATTGTGCTAGGCTGGGAGGTCTGCTGTCAAGTTGTTAGAAAGGGAGGTGGGCATCCTGAAACAAGTGAACCATGAACATATAATTCATCTGGAAGAAGTATATGAAACTCCAAAGGTAAGACTTTTTATTATTAACCTAGAATCCTGTAAGAGGATTTCTGATGTGAGCCTTGAATAATTTTTTTTATGTAGAATGTAATTTAGCAAACAATGCAATTATGTTGAAATAAGAATGTTTCGTTACTTAATGGAGATGAATGCAATTGTGCCTCCTCCTTAGAAGCAGATTCCCTACTCACCTAGATTATTTTCATCATTTTTGTATGCCATGGTTTATTACCATATGTACTGCATATCCCCCACTGTTTGTTCCTATCCTCTTTAAGTGTATGTTTCCCTGCTGTCTGTCTTGCTATGTATTGACCTCAGCTGAGCACCATTTGTGGAAAAAATAACCATTTACTTTTAAGATATAATTTTATAGGTGTCGCATGTTGTGGTAGAATACCTTGTATAGTGAACTTTATCAGCTGTTTTGTATGCTCTCAACAATAAATAACAGTTTGGTCACTATATCATATATTCATCCCAACTCATGATATATCGGTTTACCACTGAAAAGCAAATGTCTGCTCTCTGATGGTGTCATTTTGTTTCTTTCTGGTCCGTTACATACTGTGTCCTTTCAAGTTATAGGGTCAGACTAGGCATGGTAGTCATTGATTGTCTTCCATTTTTTTTCTTTTGGGTATGTGTTGTGTATAGTAAAATTAATCTATTCATTTTAATGTTTGCATTTATCAAATTTTGGGTCATAGAAGAGAAGTATCTTAGTTCTCAATGGGCACACAATGGAAAATAAGTCTTGATGGGATACCAGGCATTCACAGGATACAGTCAGGCAGACATATGCACCCACAGATAATGTTTTTCACCTGCTTCATCTGTTTGGAATATGGGAGAAAATTGAATCTTAATATCAAAACCCATGCATTTTAAAAAGAGTCTGTAAATTCTGACCACACAGAGAATCAGACTAGGGAACGAAGCCGAAGTTGTGTGTGTGTGTGTGTGTGTGTGTGTGTGTGTGTGTGTGTGTGTGTGTGTGTGTGTGTGTGTGTGTGTGTGTGTGTGCGCGTGTGTGCGCGCGTGTGTGCGTGCAGTGTCAAGTGTTGCAGTATTGTGAGGCCCATGCAGTAACATAATCATGAAATCTGTAATGCTTTCCTTTTATTTTATTAAATATTTCATATTTATTGCATAGACTTTGCTAAAATCTGCAGGTATTTTTTGTAAGAAATCAAAGTGAAGAACAACAAGCCTCGGACCTATTGAAGCTGTAATTGTTGAACAGTATGCAAGGCAGTATATTTTACTGAGTATCACAGTTGCTTAGTGGCTCACAGCTTCATGGTTTGGGGTTCAATCTTTACTTTTTGTCACTGTTAATGTAGAGTTTGTGTTTTCTTTAATCTCTGGGATAATTTAGTTTACTTCTACCTCCAAAAAACTGGCAGGTTAATTGACTGCTTTAAAAACTGTCCGTATGTGTAGTATTTATCCTTACATTTATCATTGAAAACCTGTTAAAAAAAAAAAATAAAAAAATAAAAAAAAATCCTTGGAACATTTCTGTAAGAAAATGTAGTGTGTGGGTGGGTGTGTGTAAGCATCACAGGCATATGAAGAGATAGTGGAGGTGTATCACTACTGAGGAGTGTATGTGATGTGTTTATAATGGGTGTGAAATCCTTATAAAAGGAATGCATTTTTTTCTTGCATATTCTTAATTATGCTAGAAAGAAGAAAGCAGATAATCTTTGGAATAAAACTATTATTTTTAAGAGTACAGCCCCATTTCCCATACATGTCAAGCAGAGCACCTCACTGGCCCTCTTCAAGAGAAATCTTGAGTGGATGGGAAGTAGAAAGTTCACCCTGGGGATCACTCCAGTGGCTCTCCTTGATAGAGGCACTAGGAACGAACATCGGGCAGTATGATGCCAGAGCACCTCTATGAGCTAGGCTTGTAAAGGCTCCAGGGCCATTAACCTAGTACACAACTATGAACCAGTAATCAAACCGAATGTTTAACAGCTAAATAAAAATAAAACAATTTTATAAAATTTTTATCTCCAAATTACCAAATGGTTTTTAACTGGATTATTTTTGGTAGAGCTGAGTAGCCAAGAGTCTTGATTTTTCTGACACTATAAAAGTTTTCTGAATTTTGCATAAGAGCACTGCTTTGGGAATAGGTAATGTCCTTCCATTCACTGGTTGCAGTATTCCTTACACTTGATATTCCGTACCTTGGGTAGTCCGACGTCTGGTCAGTATACAAAAGCCTACTGTTTCTGTAAGGTACTCCTTCACACACACGCTCTTTGCGTAGCATAGGGCATGAAGTTGACATCTGAATATACCATCATGAGAACTTTTGCCGCCAGTCCTAACGCATGTCTTGATCATCAGTGTGAACAACCACATCTTTAATACCAGTTTGAATGCATCTTTCATTCACTAGTTTGAATGCCTACAATATTGTTTGCTGGTACCGAGCCATTGCAGACAAGTACCCCATTGGGGTTTGTTTTTTTTTTTTCTTGGCTTTTTTGTTGCTTCTGGGAGTTAATCTAATCCAGGAAGGGTAAATGCCAGTGCAGGAGGCAGATTCCCCATAAAGGCCACCACAATGAGCGTTTATTTTGCCTAGGAGCCTGTCACAACTACGTGACCTGTTCTATTTGTCAGGCTTTCGTACCAAAGACCCTTAGTAGAATTTCTTCCTTTGCTTTGTAGCTTTTGAAATCTGCACCTTAAACTTCTCACTAAGGATATTATGGAAGGAACTGCCTGCCTCAAGGGTCAGCCTTTAAGGAAGAAGGTGGTTAAACTAAAGCTGCAATCTTCCACTGTCCAGCCTCTGCCAGGCGTTTCTCCCAAGGTCATTGAAAACCCGGAGGCCTGCTCTGATTTGTTGTCTGATTCCTCTGTAGCGACCAGGTTGGAGGCCGGTGAAATTCTGGCTTGCAGCACATCCAGTAAGGCTTTGCAGACGTCTGTTTAGGACATTCAGGGGGACCCAAGTTTGATTTATTTCCGAGGGACCTAGGGGTGTTACGCATGTTTTAGTAAGGGAAGATGTTCATACTACTGTTATTGGATTCCATCCTGGGTCAGAGCCTTCTAAGTTTTATAGGCGGACATTCCTTTAAATAAGAAACAAAAAAAATATACATGTTTCTCCTGCTCCTAGGGATCGACAGAGTGAGTGGTAGGCCTTTACTCAGTTTGTTAAATGGTTTGGCATTAAAACCACTTCAGGGGGTTTCTGTTCCAGCTCCCCCTTGGTCCTCTACTTCCTTTAAAAGACCCATGGAACAGGAATCCTGTGAGGAGGAGTCCAATTCTGATGAGAATCCCTTACTTGCTCTTCCCAGATTCTTTCTCCTTTGGACTGTGGGTCAGAGAAAGAGGAATCTAATAGTCCTGATACTCCATTTGAAGAAATTTCCTTTGGGGACTCTTATCTCCAGGATGATGGAATTTTTTTAAATGAGATTGTACTCGGGTCACTGAAATCCATAAGAGGTACTATGAGTTGCTGTAGATGGAATCTCCAAAACATTCTTCTATTTCTCCTGTTTTGGCTGCTTTGTTGGATGCTCTTTCCAATGCCTGTAAAGCTCCTGATTCTCTGCCCCCTGCTCCCAGGAAGCCTGATAGGTTTTATAGGGTGCCTAAGGATTGTAACTTTTTGTACAAATGTCCTGCCGCTGACCCCTCAGTAGTGTCTTTAGCCTCTGTTAAGCTCTCTCAGTTGCTTCCTTTGTCCAAGTTACTGCCTTTTGATAGACAGCAGAACAATAGAAAGGCTAGGTAAGAAGGTTTACACCTCAGCTACCCTGGCTTTTAGGGTTAGTTATCCAAACCCATATGTCTAGGTATGTGTTGGCTCTCCTTTCCCAGGCTTGTCAGCTTATTTCTAATCTCCCAGAATCTGAGGGTAAATTTCTGCTCTTTCCTTGTTACGGACTTCGTCGCAAGTGGTTCATCATTCTATCAAGTGTAGTTATGATCTAGCAGATGCCCCTTCTAGCACTGCTTTTTTTTTTTTTTTTTGGTTCTGTGATGTGGTATTTTTGGCTTTGGCTTCAACCTTTACCTGATCATATTGAGGTTAAGTTGATGGATACTCCTCTTAATAATGAACATTTGTTTTGGGGAAGTAGCTGCTGATTTAAGTCAGTTCAGAGAAACTACCCCAGTAAGTCGGCCTTTGTTTACAGGCAGTCTTGCTCTCCTACCAAGGGCAAAAAAGTGGCAAGTGGGCACTTCCTGCTAAGGCTACACAGACTTCAGAGACTTTGAAGGCTTTATTTCCTGATAAACCAGGTGCTGTATGACTAGCCTTCTCTTCCCAGCCACATTTCCTCTTTCTCTTTGCCTTTCTCTTTCGCTTCCTGTTTGGGTTCAGATTACTGAGGATTTTTGTGTTCTGTTCATTATTTGCCAGGGGTATTTCATGGTGTGGAAATCCTGTCCCCATTTTATGGGCATTCCTCAGCCTCCTCAGGAATGTCTTCCTTTTTTCCCCCAGAGGTTTTTCCAAGACCTTTTGTCTCTGGGTACTAGTCAAGAGGTACCTGTGGCTGAAATCGGTAGGGGTTTTTACTCCACAATGTTTCTAGTACCTAGAAAAGAGGGTACTTTGAGACTAATTCTAGACCTCTGTCATCTAAACACTTTGAAGGTGCCCACCTTTTCAATGTTGTTCCTTCAAACTCCATTTCCTGTTTTGCTCCCTCAGGACTGTGTGGTATCTCTATATCTCAAGGATGCTCAGTCTCCATATCCCTATCCATTTTCTCTTCAGGAAAGTTTTGCATTTCTCTATTGCTTACTGGTATTTTCAGTTTTCTGCTTTGCCCTTTGTACTGCCCCAAGGGTGCTCATCAAATGACTCGCTCCTGTGATTGCTTTTTTCAAGCTTCAGGGGATCCAAATATTTCCTTACGTGGATGACCTGCTGATTCAGACATCCTGTCCAGAGATCCTTTTGCAAAATCTTCATTTTGCCATTTTTCTCCTTCAGAGGCTTGGGGGTCACAATAAACTTCAAGAAGTCTTCTCTGCTTCTCAGGATCATGTCTTTCTGGGTTGCAGGATTCAGTTGGTGCCTATGTTGACATCCCTGCTTCCTCCAAAGGCCTTAACTTTCATTTCCTTCTTTCAAATCCCTCTTTTTCTGGCCTCCATTACAGCCAGGGAGTTTCTGAGAGCTCTTGGTTTCCTGGCATCCACCATTCCTATGCTCTCTCTGGTCAAACTTCACATGAGAAAGTTTCAGTGTTTTTGAAGCCAGCTGGGCTTCAGTGTGCACATCCTGTTGACTTTGTAGTTCCTCTCCTTCCTTGTCTCAAGAAGGAACTTCACTGGTGGATCCAGCAGTTGTCTCTAAATCCAGGGTTCCCTTTTCATCCCCCTCTCCCTTCTCAGGAACTGTTAATAGATGCTTTGGACATGGGTAGAGAGCAGCTTTTGGCTCCCTAAAGGTACAGGGGGTGTGGCTGCCTCTTCAGAAGGAGCAGCACATCAATATCAGAGTTGAAAAAATCTTCTGTTGGCTCATCAGGCTTTTCATCCTCTTTCTCTCCCCAAGTCTTCTCAAGGTATTCATATACAATACTAGAGTGATGTGGTATATAAACAGGTAGGAATAAGATCTTACCTTTGTTGGTTGGCACTCTTTTATGGGATCTTGTTGTCCAGTATCAAGTTACTCGAGGCAGTTTGCATCTGTTCAGGTCAAAACATTGTGGCAGGCACTCTGTGCAGGTCCTTAACTCAGTGCTAGGAATGAATGCTTCATAAGGATGTGTTTCTGGACATTTTGTCCACCAAGTGAGGTACACCGTAAGTAGATCTGTTTGCCTCCCCTCTGAACAGGCAGCTTCTGCCATTTTGTGCCAGCGTTCCAGGTCCTCTGGTGTGGAAGGTGGATGCCTTCTCTTTTTCTTGGAAGGAGATGTTTCTTTATGCATTTCCTCCCCTCATGTTCAAAATTCAAAAGGATGCTCCCGAAATCTTTTGTGACTCCCTTTTGGCCACAACAGCATTTGTTCCCTCTTCTGCATTTAGCCAAGGGCAGTCATCACAAATTACCTGACAGGGTGGATCCACTCGCACAAGACAAGGGATCTCATCCATCTCCACCTGTCCACTCTTCATCTGACACTGTGGGTGATGGACTTTTGATTCTACATAGACACCTTTATTCTGACGACATGTTGAGAGGGTCCTGCAGGGGGCTAGGAAATCCTACTCATCCAAATGGAAGAGGTTTTCTGCTTGGTGTCTCTCTCATAACCTGGACCTGCTTACTCTGGTTGTTCCTTTGGTTCTCTCATTTGTATGAGTCGCTTGATGCTGGTTTTCTCTGTTCTCCTGTTTAAGGCCCACTTATTCACCCTCTCTGCTTGTTTGCTGTATCTCCTCCGTTATCTTTTAGATTTGAAGCTAAACAATTCCTTAAAGACTTTCTTAATATTAGACCTCCCAGGAAGCCTTTTTCTTCTCCCTGGGATCTTTATTTTGTTTTTGAGTTGACTCAGGCTCCCTTTTGAGCCTGGTGCTTCAAGTTCCTTGCAACATAGTTCTTGGAAGGCTGTTCTTTTGTTGGCCCTTAATTCTGCCAGACTGGTGTCTGAGCTTCAAGCCCTTAATGCTTGTCTTCCTTTTCTGGTATTTCATAAGGACAGTGTGTCCTTGCATACTAGTTTTTTTAATGCCCAAAATGGTTTAATGAGTTTTTGCTTAATCAGTGATCTGAAGTAGGGTATTCATTTGTCTGCAACCTGTGGGTTATGGATCCGACATCGGATCCGAACCGGCATGGTTTTCCAGCTATGGATCCAAGCTCTCAGCTCCTCCCCTCACCCATAATGCCCTGCTCTACCCTCATGACCTCAGATCTCGTTTGCCGCGCTGGTGACTGGATTGGTATTCATAGCTCTCAGCTAAGTGCTAGTTTCTTAACTGTTAATTCAGAAAATTTAAAGTTTTTTGTGCATTTTTGTGAAAGTTTAGGTTTCCTCTTTGATAGTTTTATTTAGAGTTAAATTAAGTATTTTTTTCCCTCCCTCGCTGTTGGCGTAGGTGTGTGTGTTGGGCCTGTGTGTCTGTATTAGTTTTAGTTACTTTATTTTAGTAGCTTTATAGATTTGGATGGCTGATCAGCCCAAATCTGTTTTTCTAAATGCTCGAGTGTGGCCATAAGCTCTCCCGGCTGATGGCCACACTGTGTGTTAGTGCCTGGGGTTGAACACCTCACATCTGGATGCTCCATTTGTGCAGGGTTCAACCCCAGGGCACTTAGGAGCGGAGGTCCAAGCTTGTCTTGGCGGGTCTTTTACCGCCAGACTCGGCTCCGCCTCCGCTCCTCGAGCAACCGTGGTACGGTTATTCCTCCGTGGCACCCTCCTGCTCCTGGGACTCAACCTCCCGCTTCTGGAGAGGAGAGGGATGCTAGTAAAAAGGACCGGAGGGAGAAGCACCACAAGCGGTGGGCCGAGACCTCTGTTTCGCCCCGCCAGCCAAGCGGCTTCTCCCGGCTCCGTCGGCTCGGTCTCCTCCTTCTCGGCTCCGGTCCCCTGTGTGCTTTTCACCGGGTCCTGAGGAGGAGGAGACCCGATCTCCGCCGAGGCTATTGAGGAGGCACTCCAGGCCTACCTCGGTAGCCTCGCCGAGATCTACATATAGCCTTTCAGATGCTGATCTGGACCGGATGATGAGAAGATTCATCCAGGCCCAGATGCAGATGGGAGTGTCTTGCCTCCCCTCTGGGGAGCTCAACACCCTTTTAAGCCTATTGCTCCTTCTCCAACCCGCTATCCGGGTTCGGAGCAGCTGGAGCCAAGCAGCTTCGAGCCGGGGTGGGTCGGCACCGATAGTACTTGGTACTGGATCCGACCCTGCCCTCGAGTGCGTCGGATCCGACCTCTCGAGCCTGGATCCGAGCCTCGATCCGGGGATCAGTGCTCCTTCGGGCGCCGCCTGTGTCGGAGCGCACTGTCCTTCGGATCCGAGCGGCGCTGGCTCCGGTCCACTCTTCGGATCTGAGGGGAGCCGATTGTCGGATCCTTTGGTCGAGGTCGGCTCCCTTCGGCTTTTGATGTAGTGGAGAGGGCTCTGTTGAGGGTCTCCGGACCCCGGCACTTGTTCGGCTCCGCCCCGCGCTCCCCCTGTACTGGGCCAGGCTTCCACCATCCGGCCCCTGGGACAGCCCGCTTCTGTGCCCCAAGTTGCTCCTATGGAACAAATTGCTGCTTGTGAGGACTCCTCTGACAGCCCCCCAGAGGATGTCCCTCGCAAGCATACGTGCAAAAGGAGGCACATTGACTCCCCCGAGTCTCTCACAGAAGACACGGACTTGGAGGAAGGGGAAGGCTCCCCACGGTCACCCCCCGAGGATGTCTCATTTGGAGACATCATGGAAATGCTCCGTATAAGGGGGGGTGGTCTGCCCCCAAGTCTTCCTCTGATGAGTCCGTGTTCTTGGAGGCATTTGAAGCGGGCCCGTCTACCTCTTGGGTGTCCCCCCTGGTGGACCTTATTACCACCAGGGCGTGGAAGGAACCGGACACCGTGGAGCCAATTCCCAAGAGACCAGATAGGATCCTTAGTCCGCCATCCGACCGGGCCCATTGGAGTAAGGGGCCTCCGGTAGATGCCATGTTGACGGCGGCCACCAAGAGGGAACTGGCTCAGGAGAGTCCTCAGTCCACCCCCGAGCAAGGAGTCTCGATGATGGACCGCTTGGGGAAGCGGATGTTTAGTTCAGCCACCTTCTCGGTAAGGGCGCTGAACTATTTGGCACATGTCATTAGGATGCAGCGAGATCTTTTTAAAGATTACGCTCCATCCCCGAGTCCATTTCGGAGGAGGACAGGGTTCTGCACTCCACCCGTATGGCCACTACTAGGTCAGTTACAAATACTTCTATGGGGCTAATCTCCCATGGAACGGAAGGCGCTAGAGCTGCGGGACAGGACTAGTCACTAGACGCCAGGCCTGGCTCCGTCACTGCGATTTTTCTGAGCCCTTCAAAGCGTCGCTTAACGCCTTTGATGGTTCTGCTCTGTTTGGCAAAACCGCTTCATGAGACGTTGACCCAGAGCGAAAGGACGGGAAGACGCTGTCTGCCGTCAGAATCCGCTTCTCTGCACCCCAGAGGCCCTATTCTAGGAACCAAAAGGGTCAGAAGAAGATGTGGTTCCGGAAGTCGCAGCAGTCCCAGCCTGCTCCGGACAACCAGTCCTTCCGTGGCAGAGGAGGACAGGGAGGACGCCGCCCTAGAGGCAGAGGGGCTCCCAGAAACTTCGGATCCAGGGAACCTTTCTCTGAACGGCCCACGCAGCAACCCTGAGGGGTTGCCCGACTGCTCCACACTGGAGGCAGTCGGGGGACGTTTTTCGGGGCACCTAGCGGCATGGGAGTCCATAACATCGGACCGCTGGGTTCTCCAAATCATATCCAGAGGATATCGCATCCCTTTCCTTCACTTTCCAAAGTTGAAGTCCCTCCCAGACGTCCCACCCGGTTAACGGGAGGCCGCTTTGGCAGAAATTGGCCATCTGCTAAAGAAAAGAGCCATCCAGCCCGTCCCCCCAGACCAGATCGGATCAGGGTCCTACTCCAGATTCTTTTAGTGCCAAAGAAGACGGGGAACTAAGACCAATCCTAGACCTCTCTCTCTTGAATCTGGCAGTCCCCAAAGAAAAATTCCGAATGGTCACTGCAATCTATTCTCCCCCTTCTGGGAGAAAATCACTGGATGTGCTCGATAGACCTCAAGGACGCTGCACTACCACATCCTGATGGACAGGCGCCCAGGAGGTTTCTCCGCTTCGGCTGGGAGCCAGTCACTACCAGTTCCGGGTCCTTCCCTTTGGTCTCACCACAGCCCCCAGGGTGTTCACCAAAGTATTAGCAGTGGTAGCGGCCCACCTGAGGCTTCAGGGGGTGCAGGTCTTTCCCTACCTGGACGATTGGCTTCTTACCGCCCCAACAAGGCATCTACTTCTATTGGCGCGAGACTCCTTTCTCCATCTTGCTCCTTTTCTGGGCATCACAATAAATACAAAGAAATCCAACCTGGCCCACACAGCTCTTAGATTTTATAGGGGCCAGGCTAGACACAAGGAGTTTACGAGCCTTCCTCACTGCGGACAGAGTTCAAAATCTGCAGCTCCAGGTGCGGGCCATTCTCCATTCAAGTTCTGTTCCGGCGGAGTTGGTCCTGAGGGCTCTAGGGTCCATGGCATCGGCTATAGCACTTCTTCCTCTTGCCAGGCTCAATATGCGCATTCTACAGTGGACGCCTTAGTACAGTGGTCATACCTTGCTCTCCCATGCATCATCCCATAGCGATCAGCAAGGCTTGCAAGCGGTCCCTCTTGTGGTGGCTCCACTCCCGGATCTCCACAAAGGCCGCCCATTTTGTGCTTCTCCCCTCTCGCCACGGTGACCACGGATGCCTCCCGCCTCGGGTGGGGGCACTTTATGGCCGGACCGCCCAAGGCACGTGGGACGATTCAGAGACCTTACTGCATATCAATGTTCTAGAGATGAGAGCAGTGCTCTTAGCGTTGCTAGCACTTCAGGACTTTCTTCCCTTGGGAACAATTGCGATTCAATCGGACAACATGTCTGTTGTCAGGTACATCAACAAGCAAGGGGGAACAAGGTCTTACCCGCTTTGTCGAGAAGCCATGAGAGTTTGGGAATGGGCATTCTCCACCAACCGCTTTCTAATAGCAACGCACATTCCGGGTCGGTCCAACATCCTAGCGGACAAGCTCAGTCACACCATTCTGACCCCTTACGAGTGGTCTCTCAATTGTCAAGTAGCGGAACGCATATTCGCACGGTGGGGAACCCCTTCATGCGATCTTTTTGCCTCTCCCTCAAACACCAAGTGCGACAGTTTTTTCGCTCTGATACCTCCTCCCGGAGGTACCCCAAGAGACGCTCTGGTGCATGCTTGGCCACCCGGTCTTCTGTATGCTTATCCACCCTTGCCTCTGATGCTTCAAGTTCTTCAGAAAGCCTCTCTGGTGGGTTGCAGAATGATTCTCATTGCTCCGTTTTGGCCTCGACAGATCTGGTTCCCCTTCCTAAGGTCTCACTCGGTGAATCCTCCTTGGATTCTAGATCCCATCCCGGATCTGATATCCCATCCATCTTGCATTCCTCCTCCGAATCTGGACAACCTGAAGCTGACCGCTTGGCTGCTCCAGTTCCACTCTTGATTAGGACTCCCGGTATTTCGTCACCGGTTAAGGCAATTTTGGTGGCAGCTCATAAACCATCCACTAGAAAGGTTTACCGAAGCAAGTGGAAACGTTTTTTTTGTGGAGCGGCAAGGCCTGAATCCCTTCACGGTTCCTCTTCCTTTAGTGCTTGACTTTCTAACCACTCTCTTTAACGATGGTGCCAGCAGTTCCACAGTCAAAGTACAACTGGCGGCAATTTCTCATTATCACATTGGCCATGACTCTAATCCTCTTATGTCAGCCAAATTGTGTAAAATTTTTCTTAAAGGTACTTTTCTTCTCAGGCCCCCTATAAAACAAGCAGTTCCTCCTTGGGACCTCTCTCTGGTCCTACAGGCCTTGACCGCCCCTCCTTCGAGCCAGCGGCTACGGTGGATCTCAAATTCTTGTCCTACAAGACAGCCTTCTTGGTAGCCAGTACATCGGCCAAGAGAGTTTCTGAGCTTCAAGCATTATCAGCTAAACCTCCTTACTTGGTATTTCATCCGACCGTGTCTACCTCAGGACCAACCCGTCCTTTCTTCCTAAAGTCGCTTCTGAAGCAAACATCAATCAGTCCATTAACCTCCCTGTTTTCTTCCCTAAATATGAAAACAAAGGTGAATATAAGCTACACTCATTAGATGTTCACAGGCAACTTAGATTTTATCTGAACAGGACGGCTGGTCATAGGCAATCCGACCAGTTGTTTATTTCCTTTGCAAAATTCAATTTGGGCAAGCCAATTTCTAAAGTTTCTCTGTCCCGCTGGATTTCACAGTGCATCTTATTGGCTTATCAAGCTTCAGGAAGGCCCGCACCGGAGGGTGTTCATGCCCATTCAACCCGGTCAGTATCTGCCTCGGCAGCCTTCAAGGCTAGGATTCCTCTAGATGATATTTGTGCAGCAGCCACGTGGGCTTCATCTCATACTTTTATTTCCCACTATAAGTTGGATCTTGCATCTAGGGGTAGAGCATCCTTTGGCTCTGCGGTGCTCGAATATCCTTCCATGATGGCCGCCCAAGATTCAGGTAGCTGGGGACTCTGTCCCACAGGTTGCAGACAAATGA
Source organism: Protopterus annectens (assembly GCF_019279795.1). Classification (NCBI taxonomy): domain Eukaryota; kingdom Metazoa; phylum Chordata; order Ceratodontiformes; family Protopteridae; genus Protopterus; species Protopterus annectens. The sequence goes on along the minus strand of NC_056743.1, from coordinate 237,168,229 downwards.
ATACCCTACTTCAGATTTAGAAGTTATGTACTCACCATAACGTTCCATCTGAGTAGGTGTATTCATTTGTCTGCAACCATCCCGCCCTCCTATCCCCCTGGCCTTTCAGTTTCCTGCATATTCTATGTTACCCTTTTCAGGGTGTTGTTGCTTTGGCAAACTCGATCTGAGGTCATGAGGGTAGAGCAGGGCATTATGGGTGAGGGGAGGAGCTGAGAGCTTGGATCCATAGCTGGAAAACCATGCCGGTTCGGATCCGATGTCGGATCCATAACCCACAGGTTGCAGACAAATGAATACACCTACTCAGATGGAACGTTATGGTGAGTACATAACTTCTAATTTTCATTTACCTACTTTTGTCCTCCTGTTTGCAGTCTGCCAGCAAGAAGGTGCTGTATAATCTGGATATGCATAGCAGTATACCTTTCAACTATCTAGATTTTCGCAGAATATCCAGATTTATGGCTCTTCTTTTTGGATTGCTCCTTATAAAATTTATTTTCTGGCAAATTGATGATTGAAGGCACTAAATGATGACAATCATTTAAATTTCAGACTTCATATACTTCAGAAAATATGTAATTATGCAAATTCTGTCATTCTAGCAACTTTCTAAGCTTATAGGACCAGTATGTAAAATCCGTCCCTATTTTTGGGCCATTGTCCATAGGTACGTACTAGGCTATTGGTCTTTGGGCCTATATAAGCCTAGCAAAAAGGTACCCTAGCTTTCGCCACCCAAGAAAATTATTTTCCTGTGCCACTGTCGAGCTGAGCCACAGAAGTGATCCCCGGGGTGAATTTCCTATCTCCCATCCAATAATCAAGATTTTTCTTGGAGTGCTAATGAGGAGCTTTGTTTGATATAGATAGGTAGCTGGTTCCAGAGTATGGGGAAGTCTCTGAGACAGGAATCTATCCCTCCAGCATGTTCTGTTTATTGTGGTGACAAGGTTTAGGTCCCTAGAGCGTGTAGCTCAGAGGGATTGGGATTTGATCATGTCCAAAAGCTCTGGGTTTAACTTAGCTTTGTGTGTTAGGCAGAGATCGCCTCTGAGTAGGTGATATGCGATGGAGTAAAGCGGCAGTTTTTTGAGGCGGTCTACGTAGGGCATCTGTTTGAGGCCGGTAATCCTCTTTGTGAGGTATTTCTGCGGCCTTTCCAGTTGTTGTAGATGTCTTGTGTGGTACATACCAAAAGGGGCGTTGTACTCTATAATGGGTCTAATGAGTGACTAGTAGAGGGGAACAATGACCTCTCTTTTCCTGGATGAGAAACCTTTTGTGATGAGGTGTGCCATGTAGAAGGATTTCCTGACTACTGTGGTGATGATTATCAAAGGAGAGACTACTGTCCACCTGTGTTCCAAGGTCTCTTATCACACTTTTGGTGTTAAGTATACTACCGTCTATGTGGTAGTTCATGGGTACAGTGTTTTTACCAAAAGGAATGACACTGCACTTTTTGGCATTGAGCTTGAGGCCATGGCTTTGACACCAGGCATCTGTCTCAGTGAGGCCCTTTAGGATGTCCACATCTTTTTGAGTTTTGATTATGGCTCCTAGTTTGCAGGTACAGCGTTTTTACCAAAAGGAATGACACTGCACTTTTTGGCATTGAGCTTGAGGCCATGGCTTTGACACCAGGCATCTGTCTCAGTGAGGCCCTTTAGGATGTCCACATCTTTTGGAGTTTTGATTATGGCTCCTAGTTTGCAGTCATCTGTGAACTTAGTTAGCCAAAGACCTTCTGTTAGCCTGTACTTCCCTTCTGTGTTAGCCTGTACTTCACAGAAGTAGATACCAAGCAGGAAGATGACCCAGGACTGAATCCTGTGGTATTCCACTTGTCACTGGTCTGAAGTTGGATTTGGAGTCTGCTACTTTCACAGTGTGGGCTCTGTCAGTGAGCCAGTTGGCAACCCATCTTGTGACACAGGGATTTATACCTAGTTTAGTGAGTTTAACTATATTTCCAGAGTGGGGATGGTGTCAAGCCTTGGTGAGATCCAAGTCGGCTGTGTGAGCCACCTTACCGTCATCTACGGCTTTGTTGATTGCTTCAAAGTCTATCAGGTTTAGGAGACATGATCTGCCTTTTGCAAACCTGAACTGGGTGGGGTCCAGAGTTTGGAGATTACCACTGTCATTGTTTATAAGTTCCATGATGATAGGTTCCATAGTCTTGCAGACCAGGGTTGTCAGGCTAATGGGGCGGTAGTTTCGGGGTCCGTGGTGGCTCCCGCTTTGTGGAGTTGGGATAGCAGTTGCTGTGCACCATTCAGTGGGCACATAGCCTGAGGTGAGGCTATGATTGAACATGGTACTTAGGTGGGGTGCCAGTTAGTTCTGTAGTTCGTGTAGAACACAGCCTAGGATGTTGTCAGGTCCCATGGATGCTGTGTTCTTGACTTTGGAGAGTTTTTTTTGTTTTTTTTTTACCTGTGCAGCCGTGATTACAGGAACTTTGCATTCTTCCGGTATAGAGATAGGTTCAGTGCTAACTTTACACCCATCTCACACCCTAAAGGGCCTATCTACCAGGATGTTGGCAATATCACTTGGTTCTGTATATTTAGTGCCATTGTGCTGCAACTCAGAGCAGATCTGAGTGTTGCCATTGAGATTTTTGGCAAAGCTATAGAATGTTTGTGGTTGTCTTTAGAGTCAGTGGTGCTTTTGTTTTCATAGCTAGCTTTGGAGGATTTTATGAGGGATCTCAGCTTCTTATTGAGGCTGTCCAAGGAGTTCCTCCATCATTACTCTTTTTTGCAACAGTTTCTTTCTTCTGTTGTACAGTTTGTTTATGGCAGGGGACCACCACATTGGCTTCCTTTTTTTTTTTGGAGGATAGCATCTTTGTTCTTTTGGGATTTCATGATCCATGCACTCGTGTAAGTGCTTATAAAGTGCATTTGTGTAGGATTCAGCAGTCATACCTGTATTGTCCGTCAGCATGGGTGTCATGAAGTTTGCCACTTCTGTCTTGAGTGTGAAGTTGGCTCTGGAGAAATTCATGGCTGTTTCCCTAATGGGGGGGTGTGGGAGGGATAATGGATGTCTAGGGTGATTAGCTTGTGGTCGGACGGATCTGACCAACGAGGAATTGACCTCTGGTGTGGAGCACCGGTTACCCTTGTTGGTAATAACCAGGTCTAGGATATTGCTGCCCCTGGTGGGGGTGTGGATAAGTTGATCCAAGGCATTGGAATATATGAATTCCAGAAAACGTTGAGCACAAGACTTGGTACAGGAGTAGTTTTGCCAGTTAATGGTGGGGTAGTTGAAATCGCCCATTATTAGGGTGTTAGTTTGTACCCTAATATTTTCCAGGGCATCAAGAAATGAGTAGTGGGAATCCTGGTGCATGGTGGAGGATCTGTAGCAAGCTACAGTTTGGACTGCGGTCTTGCCCAGGGTTAGTTGCACTTGGATAATCTCGGATGCATTATTCTGAGCAACTAGCCTGGAGGCGTGGATATCCTTAATGAATATGGACACGCCTTTGCCTTTAGTGTTTCGGTCCAGGTTAGGTGGCTGAAAGGTGTGCTATGAATTATAGCCTGGTAATGCAGGGGTACTCTCTGGAGCATTGAACCAGGTCTCTGTCACTGCACCGATGTTGATGTTCTCCATTTTAAGGAATGCATAATGTTGAGTGCATTTTGAGGTTTAGACTTCTAGCATTGAGTAGCAATACCCTCAGATTTTGCTTGATTTGTACCTGTTACATTGGTGAATTTCTCATTTGAACTTTGCCTAAAAAAGGCACTATAGGGGTGGCTAGAACCTTAGCCAGTATCCAGAATCCCAGGGGTGACAGGTGCAGGCCATCTCTGGCACAGCATCGTGGTTCGTCTATCATGTCATCCCAGGCAGACAGATACTGGATCCCCTTAGAATGACACCAGAAGCTTAGCCAATTGTTGAAGTCAGTCATTTTGTCCTTGTACTGTGGTATCATTCTGGGTGATGGCAGGATGCTAGTCAGGGCTATGGTCATACATGCCTGGGCTACAAGATCGGACAGCTCCTCCATTTCCCTTTTCATGTAGTCCAGGGAGGTGCATCTCGAGTCATTCACACCATCATGAGCAATGACAGTCATATTTGTACTTTGTGGAGTGACCTGAGTGCATGCATTATGTGGCGGATCCTGGCACCTGACAGACAGCTGATAGTCACTTTCTCCTTGTTTAGCCTGGTGAGTGGAACATTAGTGTGCCTGACTTAGTCACCTATGATTAGAGTGTTGGGTACGTTATGCCTTATGGGCTATGGTTGAGTGGCACACTGAGTTTGTGAGCGATGTGTCATTTGGGTTGTGTTGGGGGGGGGGGTGGAGGTTGCTTGTGTTTCTGCTTTGGACGTCCCTGTTGCTTGGTCAGGTTTTTACTGAGAGCCTCTGTGAATGTAGGTGTGTGTTTTGTGTTTCTGGCTTTGTTCAGATTTTTTGTGCTGAGAGGTTGAGAGGTGTGGTGCATAGAGAACTCAGATTTTATTTGGATGAGATTAAGTCTGTTAAAAAATATAATTAGTTGGATTACTTGTTTCTTTGCATCCTAGTTCCTTAGGATTAGCTGTATCCAAGTAAACTTTCTTCTTGGATCTCAATGGCCATTTCTTTTTAGGTTCATAGGTTCATACTAGGCTATCTGCCCTAGGGCATTTATAAGCCTAGCCAGAGTGTGTTTGGCTTTCGCCACCCATTGAATTGAGTTTACTGTGTCCTTTTTTAAGGTTAGTTTACTGTGCCTCTGTCTAGTAGTGACACAGAAGTAATCCCCGGGTTAAACCTACCATCTCCCATCCACTTGTCAAGATTCCTCTTGAAGAGAGTCAGTGAGGGGCTCTGCCTAACATGTACTGGGATTCTATTCCAGAGCGAAGGGAGCCTCTGGGTTATGAATCTGTCCCTCCAACATGTTCTATTTATTTCTGTTCTGAGGTTCAAGTCCCTTGAGCGTGTAGCTCTAAGGGTTTTGGATTTTCTGAGGTGGAGCATCTCCATTAATTCCGGGTTGGACATAGCTTTATACATCAGGCATAGATCGCATCTAAGTAGGCGGTATGCAACTGAGTAGAGCTGGAGTTTCTTTAACCGAGCAGCATGTGGCATCTGTTTGACTCCCTTGATCCTCTTTGTGAGGTACTTTTGGGGTCTTTCTAGTTGCTGCAGGTGTCTGGTAAGGTACATCCCAAATGGGGCATTGTATTCTATTATGGGCCTGATGGATGAATAAAGGAGCACAATGACCTCTCTTGATCTAGATGTGAATCCTTTCATGATAAAGTGGGCTATATAGAAGGTCTTTCTAACCACTTTGTCAATGTGGTTGTCGAAGGAGAAATTACCATCGACTTGGGTCCCCAGGTCCCTAATTACTTCGTCAGTACTTAATGGGTTGCCACCTATGTGGTAATTTGTGGGCACTTTGTTTTTGCCAAAGGGTATGACTATACACTTTTTGGTGGCACCAGTTATCCGTCTCAGTGAGACCCTTTTGAAGGATGCTCATGTCAGCTGGAGAGTCAATTATGGCGCCCAGTTTGCAGTCATCTGCGAACTTGGTCAGCTACAGTCCTCCCGTGTTAGCCTGTACCTCAGAAAAATATATACCGAACAAGAGAGGTCCCAGGACTGAGCCTTGTGGGACGCCACTTGTAACTGGTTTCGAGTCTGACATGGCTCCAGCAATTCTGACTCTGTGGGTTCTGTCTTTGAGCCAGTTTGCAACCCATCTAGTGACATAGGGGTTTATATTTAAGCTGGGTAGCTTATCTATAATGCCCAAGTGGGGTATTATGTCGAATGCATTTGCGAGGTACAGGTAGTCTGTGTGGACTACCTTCCCTTCATCTATGGCCTTGGTGACTGTTTGAAAGAAGTCAACCAGGTTCAAGAGGCAAGATCTGCTCTTAAAGCCAAATTGGGTAGGATCTAGTGTCTGTTAGGTCCCCAATGTCTTTGTTTGAGTTCCATGGTGATCATCTCCATAGATTTGCAGACTAGGCTGGTCAGGCTTATGGGACGATAGTTTCCGTGGTCCGTAGAGGCACCACCTTTATGGAGTGAGACCACTGTTGCTGTACGCCATTCTTTGGGTACATATCCTGTAGTAAGGCTGAGATTGTACAGCAGCTTTACTTGAGGGTTTAGTTCGTTCATGCAGGAGTTTATGTTGTACTTTTCATGGTAAGAGTGTTCCTCCTTCTGTAAAGGCTCATTCTACTAGAGCTGTGGCTTCTTTTGGTGCTTTTTTCAAGGAATTGCATACTAATTCTATTCTTGAAGCAGCTACGTGGACTTCTGTGCTTGCTTTTAACAAGCATTACAAGTTGGGTGGAATCTCTAGAGCTAGATCTGGTTTTGCTAGAGCCATTCCTCCTCTCAAGTTTCTTCTTGAGCTTTGGCACTCTTCCAAGTGTAAGGAATGTTGCAACCAGTGAATAGAAGGACATAGTACAGTGGCGTAAAATCTTAACATAAGAGTAGATGGCATTTCCTTCACTGTTGCAGTATTCACTCCCTTCATTCTTCCCCGCAGTCCTTTTCCTTCCTGGATGTACTGGTTACCTCTTGGGTTTCCTTGGACTGGTGTTCCAATTGGGGCAATGAGTTCTGAGGATAGTACATCTGGACTTCACCATTATGCCCTACACTACGAGAGGAGCATACGTGTGGTGATCAGCATACCGTAAAGCAACAGTAGGCTTTTGCATACTGGCTGGATGCCGAGCTACCCAAGGCAGGGAATCCCAAGTGTAAGAAATACTACAACAGTGAAGGAAAGGACATTTACCGTTAGGGTAAGATTTTAAACAACTGTACCGTCTGCTGCAGTGTTAGTGGGTATTGATTAGTTTGTGTTTTGGGGAGGGTGGGGTTAAGGGAGTTGAAGGTTATTGCTTCTGTGATTGTAGTTGTGGAACCGTGTGGGTGGGGATGTTTTCTATTAAATTAATGTTTGATCATACAGCATAGAAATGGGGGGGGGGTGAGATGTACACTTGGAAATTGGAAAAAAAATGTTCTGGAAGTTTGTTTTTTAATACAGTGATTTCTGATTAGGTTGCTTTTGATGTTGTGACATATACTCTTAGTCAACTAAATTCTACAATCCAAACAACATGGGCAGAAAATTAAATTGGATGCATGCAGTTACCAAGTAATGAATGGGTATTGCTGTATCAAGTGTGCCCTCAAACTTTGTAAACTACCCCATAAAATGTATTGCCAGGGTTTCAAGTGGAAGGGAACCTGCAAAAACTACTGTATCTCAATGTTATTTCAGTTTTCACGTTTGAATGCCCAACCTGTCTGCCAGCGTTTGTGGGACTCAAGGTGGATAGTTTGACAAATCTGATGGTGTTTTATTTGGTTTTCTTTAAAAATAATTTTTTACAACTTTGTTTAATTTTTTTCTGTTTAGATTTTATCTAGTATGTACCTTCTGTGTTTTACTATAGCAGTTATGATTTTGTGGCAGCTTTTGCTGTCAAGTGGTTTTGTAGTGCATTTATAGACTAACATTGATTACTTGTTTCTCAAAAAAACTCCAGCTTTATTCTGTAGCATATCACCTACTTCGAGTAGATCTCTCCCTAACATATAAAGCTATGTTAAACCCAGAGCTATTGGACATGCTACACCTTAATAAATCCCAATCCCTCCAAGCTACATGCTCCAGGGACCTAAACCTTGTCACCACAATAAACAGGACATGCTGGAGGGATAGATTCCTGTCCCAGAGACTTCCTATACACTCTGGAACAAGCTACCTCATCTATGCTAAGCAAAGTTCCTCATTAGTGGATGGGGAATAGGAAATACACCCTGGGGATCACTTCTGTGGCTCTGCTCAACAGGGGCACAGGAAATTAACTTTCTTGGGTGGCGTAAGCCAGGGAACCTTGTTGGCTAGGCTTACTTAAGCCCTTGGGCCGATAGCCTAGTACCAACCTATGAACTCCTAATACTATGCAGGTAACAAGTCAGATGTGTATTTTTTTGTGGTCATACATTTTGCTAGTAGTTTTTTTCACTTTTTCCACACCTCCACGCACATGGCCAGATTCTAAAATATTTGCTTTCAGTGCAGGACTGCCTTGATTCTGAAAGACTTGCTTTCAGTACAAGTGACCTATTTTGGTGTAAGGCCTGCCTGTAAGCAAGCTTGCACAGGGGACTAGATTTTAAAGTGCCTGCTGTTAATGTAAGTGGTAACTGACACTGAGAGCATGTCTTTCAGCATACTAACTTGCAATTAGATGGTTTCACTTTGTGAGGAATGACAGAGACAGTATCTTTATTTTTGTGCATAGACATTTGATTATTCTGTTGCTGTCGCAGAGAAGGATCCCTTTGAGGTTAGTTCAAGTTGTTTTAGACAGAGATCCACATGTACTAGGCTGATCAAAATAGAAGCCGATCCTGACTCCTTTTCGTTTTCAACACATCTTGCTTTTTCACTTTCCACACTGAGGATGTGGTGTCTAAGAAATGGTTGAGTTAATTAGATACTAAAAATAAGTATCTGCAAAGCCAGGATTCAAAAAAATTCCTTCCACTCTGCTGCAAGAAAGTACAAATATTTATTACAAACAATACGTGGATTAAGCACTTTCTGATGAAGTCCTGTCTTTTGTAAGGATGAATCATCACAGATTACCCACCAACCCCTTTTATAGCTGAAAAAATCCAATTAAGCAATCACTCAATTAAATCTATAGTAAAGCATTAAAATACCATCAGTAGGTAATCCAAAACTACTACGTCACTCACAGTGAAACTCTCAAAAACATATTAGGCTTAACATACTGCATTAAATACATACACTTATTTAAAGTATACACTCACTCCATAAAAATATATTTTTTAAATCTTGCAGCTCCTAAAACTAATTCAGAATGAATAAAAATATGCTTGTTCGAACCAGGTTGGTAGGTGACTTTTAAATTAAACAGCCATCTCAATTCCTTGTTCTCCAACAAAGCTTTAATACCACCACCCCTGGGGTTATAAGCAACATTGTCAATAATGGCAAAAAAACTTGGAAAATGAAGGGCATGCCCTGGATTGTTTAAACAAAGCATTAGTCTCTCTTTATTTTTAATGTATAAATGCTCATAAATGGGCTTCTATAGAGTCCTTTCAGTTTTACCGATATAAAAACAAGAACTCCCTACACACAATGCCATGTAAATCATTAATTTGCTCTAAGAGTTGTTAAGTCACTTTGGACCCAACACTGTTAAGAGTTATAGAATCATATTCACAAATATATGGGCATTGATTACTTCACATTTAGTAGTGTGTTGTATAATATAAGCCCTTTTCCTGTTAATGCATTTATCAAAACAATCTTTAAACTTTTTCCAGTTTTATATGTAAATGTTTATCACCTACTATTTATAATATTACTGGATTGGTCTTAAAGATACTGCAGTTATTTCTAAATATGTTGCTTACTCTTTCCAGTTGTTCGCTGCCTGTATTGTAAAACATTATTCTTTCAAAGTTCTTATTGTTGTTCGTCTCATCTACTCTATCTCCAGTAACCTCAAAGGGACAGTCCCAGGGATTTTTTGTTTTGATTCAATCTTTGTTTACATTTCAGGCTTGCCTTTCTGGACATGCTCACCTTTGGCTGAGGGGGTAGGGGAAGAGAGCCTGCAGGAAGTTTCAAAGGTGTCATCCAAATTCCATCTCAAATTACAGTTGTACTGACAACAGCTTTCCCTATGAGCCATTCATTACTTTAATCTGCACATTTCCCAAAAAATAGCCTTTCAGGCATTTTACGACTTTGCTGCTGCTACTCTAGAAAGCACATCAGTAATGCAAGGCTTTTAAAACATTAGTAAAGAGGATTTTTTTGTTTCTTTCATTTCATATTTTACTCTGTGGGGGGCTGTTAATTCTGGCCAACTATAACAATTTTATGATATAAATTATACCTGTAGAAAGCATCTGAGTGAGGCAAACAATAGTGGAAACCATATTTCTCTTTCTTTCATTTCATGTTTTCCTGTGTTCTGATTTTTGAATACTAGCCTGATGGTAGTAACTTTCTGACCTGCTAGTAATTCCATAGAAAGCAAGTGTGTGACAGAAGGTTGGAGCATTACAATTCCCCATCCATTGATCCAAACTGCATTTAAAGGGGGTCAGTGAATTGCTCTGTTTTACATGAATAGGAAGCCTGTTCCAGAAAAGGGGTAATCTCTAATTTGTCTCCAGCATGTTTTGTTCTTTTCACAAATCCAGGTTTAGATCCCTAGATCAGTTGACCCTTGTGCAGTTTGTCTTGTGAATGTGCAACAGTTCCATCAGGGCTGGATTTGTGACTATCTTGTAGGTTAGGCATAGATCACTCCTTAATAGCCAGTACGAGACAGAATGAAGGGATAGAGCTTTTAGTCTGTCTGCATAAGACATGTTGCTTGCTCCCTGTATTTTTTGTGAGGAATTTATAGGAAGCTCCAACAGTTGCAAGTGCCTGGCAAAATGTATGTCAAAAGGTGCAGTATACTCAATTATTAGTCTGATAAGGGCCGAGTACAGTAGGGCTATAACTTCCTTGGATCTGGATACCATGCCTTTATTTATAAGCTGCACCACATGGAAGGACTTTTTCACCACTGTGGATACATGTTAGTCAAAGTTGAGGCTACTGTCTGTCTGTGTACCTGGATTTCTCACCCCTGAGTCCTCTCTTAGGGGTGTGCTATTAATGCTGTAATTTGCAGGGGTATTTGACTTCCCAAAGTGTATGATAATGCATTTATTTTGCATTTAATTTAGGTCATGGCTCTGGCACTAATCATTTGTCCGAGTCAGACCCTCCTGAAAAGTATCTACATCATTGTTTTTCATCATTTTTACACTAGTACTCCTTGCTGCCGATTCTCCACACAGGCTCCGATGTACACTGCAAGTTTACCCTGCCTCTCCTGATTTATACTGTCCTCCCGGCCAGTTTTCTCACCATTTCCCATTGATTGTACATACTCCGTGTACTTCATCTAGCAACAGACACTACCTTCACAGGACTACAAGCACATATCTTCCTCTTTCAGTAAATTAACAGTCAAGAATACTTCTGGGTTTCATTCAGCTTTCTGATAAATCCCTCTGATATATTCTGCTTTACAGTACCTCTAAGTGTTCTGCTCCTCCTGAGTAGTGTGACAGCAAGGAACTGGATCCTCCCACCCATCTTTCACTTGCTTTATCCATTTTTGTAAAGGGCACCACTAGATTTCAGTTTCTAGGCAGTAGAATTTGTTTCCGGCAGGTTTTAAAAGTGCCTGAAACTATGCTCACACGTTTAAACCTAATAAGACTATCAAAATGTAGTTTTGCCTACCTTTCTGCTTGATAGTTTTTTTTTCTCTTTTTCTGCACTGTCATAGTGCGATCTGACCTACTGCATGAGCCCTCTGATCCCCTAGCCTAGCCCCATTCCCACCCACCCCACTTACATTACATTTATACCTAAAGACACCTAACCCTTTTTCTTCCATCACAAATCAGTTTCACATGCCCACCTTCCCTTGCCCCTCTCGCCACACATGTTATACTTTCATTGCCTCCATATCTCCATCACCAAATCATTTCATTGCCTTCACCAAACCATCACCAAATCAATGGGCAGAGGCTCAAAAACAAATTACAGCACTCATGGAAATGAGAGCTATTCAAAAGGTACCACCACAGGAGCAAGGACAAGGGTTTTACTCGAGACTCTTTCTGGTTCCCAGAAAGGACAAAGCCTGGAGGCCCATTCTGGATCTTTCTTCTCTAAACACTTACCTGGATGTTTCAAAATGTTGACACTACAGCAGCTTCTTCCCATGCTGGGCAAGAAAGCTTGGCTCGTGACCTTGGACCTCAAGGAGGCATACCTGCATGTCCCTATCGGACAAAACTGCAGAAGATACCTCAGATTCATAGCTGGTTCAATGCACTATCAATTCTCTGCACTGCCCTTTGGCTTGTCTACTGCGCCCAGGGTCTTCACAAAGTGCCTGGCACCAGTAATTGCATTTTGCAGATGGAAAGGAATTCAAATTTATACGTACCTAGATGACTGCCTGATTCAAGCAGAGAGCAAGGACATTCTTCTAAAGCATCTGGTGTTTGTAAAAAAGTTAAGTTGCCTGGGGTACACAGTAAACGAAAAGAAATCAAAACTAGTGCCCTCATAAGAGATAATATTCCTGGGTGCCAGCTTGAACACAACTGCCCAGATGGCTTATCTCACGCCAGGCAAGCAAGGACAACTGACTCAATACTTTCAATTGATGGCAACAAAAACCCACCTCCTTGCAAGAAAAATTCTGCAGGCCTTGGGTTACATGGCATCTTGCATACTACTAATTCCATATGCCAGACTGCATATGAGGAAACTACAATGGTACCTAAAGAGTGTATGGTCTCAACACTGTCAAAGTTTGGAAACAGTTATACCACTAATTCCTTGCCTTCAACAGGAGTTTCGATGGTGGGCACAAGCTTGTCACCTCAACAAGGGACAACCTTTTACTCAACCCACAGCCAGGCAAACACTGACAGCAGATCTATCGGATTACGCCTGGGGAGCACATATGGCAGGAAAATGTATTCAGGGCAAGTGGTCCGCAGAACAAAGGCATCTTCACATCAATCAAAAAGAGATGTTAGCTGTACAAAATGTCCTTACAGCTTTCAAGGACCTGCTGCATCCAGGACAACTATTACTAACGACAGACAACACCACAGTTGTGGTACATAAGCAAGGGGGCACTCATTCCTACCCCCTCTGCAGACAAGCCATGACCTTGTGGAACACAGCTCTAAACTATCAAGTTCATCTGCAAGCACAATTCCTGCCAGGAGAGGAAAACCACACTGGCAGACGACTTAAGCAGAAACATCATGGATCCCCACGAATGGGAATTGAATCCACAAATATTCAGAATGATAACACAGAAATGGTGGAGCCTGGACATAGATCTGTTTGCATCCCCAATGAACTGCCAGCTACAGAAATTCTGCACAAGGAGTTACCATCCACAAGCATGGAAAGTGATGCCCTCTCATTCAGCTGGAAAAACCTACAAGTATACGCTTTCCCACCACTACCTCTCCTTCCAAAGGTACTCGTAAAAGCCAGGCAAGAAGAGCCAAAGATGATTCTGATTGCACCAGACTGGCCAACGCCAGCACTGGTACCCAATCTTAAATAACTTAGCATAAGAAGGACCCTGGATTTTGCCTCAAATCCCACATCTGCTGACTCAGCACAGCAGTCAGATACTTCACAGTCAGCTAAAGACCTTAAACCTAGCTGCATGGAAAATTCCTTAGTCAAGCAAGCAATGCCTCTCTCCAAAGCTCTTATGGATGTCATTCTGGAGGCCAGAAGGCCTAGTACCAGGAAAGCCTATTTGGATAAATGGAAGAGATTCTGGGCCTGGAACTAGGCTCACAACCTTGACCCTCTTGTCCCAAACATTCCTCAGATACTACAATATTTAACTGAGATGCTGGACAAAGGCCTCTCCTTTTCATCCATCAAGATCCACGCCTCTGCCATCTCTGCTCATTACAACACGGATCCACCAATTTTCTCTAATACTTTGCAAAACCGTACCTCAGAGGGGCTAAAAACATAAGACCGCCCCGTAGAGCACCTACTCCAACTTAGGACCTCAACTTTGTTTTGGAAAAATTAACTTTACCTCCTTTTGAGCCAGCTAACACAGCAGAATTAAAATATATCTCTTGGAAAACTGCTCTGCTCCTGTCAATAACATCAGTACAAAGAGTTTCAAAATTACAGGCACTAATGGCAGCGGAACCTTTCCTCATTTTCCACCAGGACAGGGTGTCTTTAAGAACTAACCCTACATTTATGCCAAAGGTGGTTTCAAGTGTGGCTCTAAACCAAACTATTCACTTGCCAACTTTTTATCCAAAACCACAGAATAAAGGGGAGAGACTACTGCATTCTTTGGACATTCACAAGCAGTTACTCTTCTACTTGGACAAAACCAAAGCTTTCAGAAAATCAGAGCAATTATTGGTAGCATATGCTGCAGGAGCACAGGGAAAAGCCATTTGAAAACAGACTATTTCAAAATGGATAGGACATTGTATGCGTTTCTGCTACACACACCATGGGAAACCTATACCTAGCAGCATTAGATCTCACTCCACCAGGGCAACAGCCACTTCAACTGCCTACCTCAGAGGATTACTACCAAGGATATTTTGGAAGCAGCAACATGGAGTTCTCTGCATACCTTCACCAAGCATTACCATCTGTCTCTATACTCTAAATCCAGAGCTGGCTTCACCACTGCTGTGCTACAGGGCCTTATAGCCACCCCTAATGCCTTATAGAACCAGCCACCCTACCTCAGCTTTGGGATTCTACCCAAGTGTAATGACTGCAGCAGTGTAACACGATGAACATAGTACAGTTTTGTACCTACCATAAATGTAGATGTTAGAGTGTAAACACTGCTGCAGTCCAGGTTACCCTCCCTCCTTCCCCTCTTACTTGCTGGTACGTACCTATGTCTTCTACCCTTTACTACCTATGGGGAGTATTTGCTGGTAACTGAAAGTTGTTGATTGCTTTTCTTATGTATGTTTTATTAGCAATTTGACTTGCCTACCTATTTGGGGGCACCTGACATCTGGGGCAAGAAAAACTGAAGAAAATGGCGTCGGCTGTATCTTGTATATCCCTGTCGCACTGACGTCAGGGAGGAGGCGACCGCAACTGAAGCTGGACCAAGACTTTGGAACTCAGGCCGACTGGGAAACCGCCTGACGGCAGGATAACCCAAGTGTAATGACTGCAGCAGTGTATACACTCAAACATCTACATTTATGGTAGGTACAAAACTGTACTTTTGCTACTGCAGTTACTTAATTACAGATGTACATTTACTGACACATCATTAACGTCTTCCTTTGTCTATGCTGTCATGACACGTATTCACCTCTCTCTCTTCTAGTTACATCGTTATGTATATAGAAATCACATCACAAGTGGTATGATAAAAGTTTTCTTATACTATGAGCAAATTAATTGTTGTACAGTTTCACAGCTCTGTGTTGCAGCAAGTTTGTATTAAGTGGAATCAAAGGTCTTATTGTCTAATCCTAGGGTAATAGAATATTTTTCTGTGATTTGTTAAAAAGATGGTCAGTTTACTGTATTTCAGTGATAGTTTTAGAATTCTCCTTTGAACCTTACGAAATCTTGTTGTTTTAGTTATTTAAGGATGAACCACAGACACTGTTTTGACGGGTTGCTAGAAGTTGAGAAGTGTATGTGTGTGTGTGTGTGTGTCTTTGTCTCTGCTGGGGGGAAATAAAATATATAAAATACCAGATTGTCTTATCTGTGAAATCATTCCTTTAGGAAGACGGGAATAGATGTGTACTTGTTTACTAATCCCTTGTTGGGATTTTAAATTTTACATTTATACCTTGTTTCAGATCTTGTTTTTAACTGACTATATTAGGAAACCTGAGTGTAAAGATATAAACTGGGCATGTTGTCATTTATCAGTGACCATACAAAAGCCATGCAAGTTAAAATATGCTGTTTTGTAAATTATATCAAACTGTTAGATTACTAGTTTCTAATATTAAAGAACATAATATCCTTGTGACACATAATAAAAATTTATTATTTTTGCATGTGGGATTTTATTCCTTGATATGATGATGATATAGTCAAACTCAATGCATCTTCTATGTTTTGTGCTTTACATTTCCCATGTTATATTTCAGGACTTTGGTTCTACTTCAGCTTAAATTTTACTTACATGCTTAAGTCTAAGCACAGTTAAGAAAAAGTATCAGTTTAGTAAAATGCAAAGAAAAAAAAAAAAAAATGCATGTAAAAATAAGATGCAAGCAATAAAACCGAAACATTATCAAACAGACATACTGAGAATAATAAAAATAAATGCTGTAACAATGCTCATACAATATGCAAGAAAAAAAATATATAACTTGTATACAAGGAAACATATATAAAAGATATATAACAAGGACATAACTATGTAATTTTCTTATTCTGGAATGTATGATATAACTATGGTATTATTCTTGTATTTGGAATGTATGCATGTTAATGACTGGTTTTATTTCTTTGTACTGGAGCTTTTCTCCTTGGGTCTCAGCTGAAAACAGGCCTTTGTCTTAGCTGGAGTAACCCGGTTAACAAATAAATCAATAAGTAAAAGAAAAACTTTCTATAAATGTTCATACAGTACAGTTGTTGATAAAAAATGTACAGCTATAAACAGATGCCAATCAGTTTCCTACCCTAAATGTATCAAAACTCGGACAGCATCCAGTGGTCATAAGAAGAAACCCACCAGATCAAAAATGTCCCAAGTCCCAATCTGCCAAGTCCAAGCCCACTGAAGCAGGGGACCGAAATGAAGCCAAGAAAGTCTCACACAGTCAAGTGGAGAACATAGCTGTAACATTGGTGGGTATTCAAAATCAAGTACCAAGTGTGCAAGATGAATGCAAGTTATCTTAGATGCACTGCAAGACTACTCTTGAGTCAAAGACCCTCATCTCTGCACAGAACTGCCACTGTATACTTAACTAATCAGGGTTTGGAGTATCCCAATGGAATGGGTCAGTCTGTAGGACTGGACAATGAAAAGGACCATCTCAGCGAGCTGCCTTGTTAGAGTACTAATATAGTATGGATTCACAAATGCCTGAACTACATATCTAGGGATGCAGAGATATAAGTGTGAGTGATTGTCTTGTGGAGCACACCTGCCTCTTTCATTACTGGAGATCTGGGCACAATGAACTGGAGCTGCTTTACCCACACAGTCAGCCAAAGAAGCAAGTCATGCTGTGTGTGAATGAAAGTGAATATGTGTATGCATGTGCATATCTGTGTGCCTTCGTGTGTAAGAGAGCACTATGGCAGTGCACAAGTGGATCTGCGTGTGTCTGTGCTTATGTGTATTTGTGGTGTTTTTGGACTGCAGATCAGTGCTCTCTTAAGTACCTGCCCTACATAGTAATTTCCCTTTTTTGGCATGTGATGATTATGAATTGGTAAATGGTACTGCAGCACAACTCAGCTCATCCACATAGTTTAGGATGCACTGCAGCTCAATTTACTATGAACAACATGTATTGTAGCTACTCGGCCAACAACAAATTAGGAGGTAAAACTGTAACAAATGCATATTTTCAAAGACCATTACAAACAGAAGTCTAAAGTCTATAGCAGAAACAGTCCAGCACGAAACTCCTCACTAGCATGTGGCTGAAACTTGTTCTTATCAGATGTTGTGACTATACCATACTGTATAATCTGTTGCATCTTAACACAATAACTATCTAAAGTAATAATAGTGTTTTTTATTCTAGGCCACTTACAATGGCATTCATTGCAAACTGATATCTCCCAAGTTTCCATAAGAGTAGCAAGTTGTTAAAAACAGAGAAAAACATCTGCATATTTCATATATTGCATATACCCTGAATAAGGCAGTTCAATTACAACTTGAAAGTCAGCATAGTGACTATGGACAAAACCACAAACCGTTGACCCAGATGAAAATTGATCATATTCACAGTGCAAACACTAAATTCACATAGGACACACCCAGAAAAGGTGCCCTCTGCAGCCATATACCTCCTCCATCTTGCACTAATGGGAAACACCAACTTATAAACACAGTGCCATCTATCATAACTGCACGGTGATTTATTCCCCTGATGTACAGCAAGCCCTCTGCTAACCTTAACCACAGAAATCTGATCCTATGTGGTCTATCACATGTGTATGAATGAAAACTCCTCCAAAGAGAAGTTAACTAACATTTCATTATAACTGAATCCTTATATACAGGTTTGCCTGCATCACAGTACTAATCTTTTGTCAAGATTTCATATAGTTTCATACCTCTCAACTTCTTAGCACAAGAAATCTGGACAAAGCCAAAAATAATGGGGGAGGGGGTCAAAGGCCCCAAAATAGGGACAGATTTTAATTATTGCTCATATAAACTTATGAAGTTGCTAGATCAACAGCTTTTGGATTAGCATGCATTTTCTGAAGAATATTAAGTCTGAAACTCAAACACCTGTCAATATTTAAGGACATTCGGCAAAAAAAAAGAACAGTTGAGTGGTATGGATAGTTTTCACTTTTCCATGCATACAAGCAACTGTATTTCTCTGCCAGCCTACGTCCTACATTTTTATGTCACACAGCAGTTGCTGCACAAGAGCTTCATAAATTCACATGCCAAATTTATTCCCAAATCCCAAACACGAACACATTGTGTAGTTGTCTGACTGTCCTTAGGTCAGCCAAGTGAATAAAAAAAAACTGCGTCTTTAGAATAAATTATTCATTATGTAGTAACACTAGCAGCACACCAATTTTTTGCATACTGTATAATAACATCACTCAAGGTATAGATGAAAACATTCATCTTCAATTCCCTCTGTCACTCGTCCTCTGAATAATGTAATTACACTATATTGCAAAACTTGTTGAATCTTACCACAAGAACTATCCAAAGCAATACTAGGCTTTTTTATACTGGGCCACTTGGAATGGAATCAAATGCAAACTGACTCTTAGACAAAGACTGATTTGTCAGCCTTATACACTTGACAATGAATATGCATGCATTTTTTCAGAGGCTCAAACGAAGGCAAATCTTATGTGCTTTTATTCCAATATAAGCAGGTTATGTGTCGATTGGATTTGTTCTGGTGTTCTTAAAGTAAGAGGAACGGAGCATCTATTCTGTGAAAGAAGATAACGTGATTGCGTAACTTGCGATTGCGGTAACGGCAAATAAAGCATTTTTTTCTGTTAAATAAAAGCATACTTATCAGCTATCCAGATGTCCATTTATCACTCTTGATTTTCGCATTTACCATACCCTCCTTAAATGTTTAATTTTTTTCCTGGTAAATAAATTAAAAATCAATTATGCAAGATGTCAGTGTTTCACATGTCTTTACTTATAAAGTGCAAGCTGATGCAAAACGCAATGTTTTGTTTCAAATCCCATAGGAAAGCAAAACCAAATTTTAGTTCACACTGGGAACTAAAAGGAGACTCAAACTGCTGATTTACAGGATATTCCAAGGAAGTTGACACTGTGGGTGGGAATAAGCATTACTTAGTTCAAGTTGGGTGTTGCTGTTGTCAGCTTAAATGCCGACCCAAATTTTCAACACTGGGATTGTCCCTTTAAGACCAATACCTAAAAGGGGCATGTATTTCTTTCCCCATTCAGATTGAACATATTCCCTAATATCTTTCACCAAAGAGGGGGATATTTTCTTTTCAAAAACATTTGTACAACTATATCTAACTCCCTATCTAAATCTTTTCTCTGAGAAGTCATTCTTGTTGTTCTACACTGGCCCTTGATAAGGCTCTTCTTTAGACTTAATGGATGGGAGCTGTTGAAATCCAAATAAGAATTACTAAAACTGTAAACCTTGGATTTAAAACCATTATCAGTGTTCTATGAAAGTGTCCATATAATTGATCCCCTTGTTACTAAAATTATATATAAATTCCAAGAATTCAGAGGATTATTTAAAAACTCCACGGAGTTCTGGATTATAGCTTCATTGGTACCAGGCTATCGACCCAAGGGCCTACATAAGCCTAGTCAACAAGGTTCCCTGGCTTACACCACCCAAGAAAGTTATTTTCCTGTGCCACTGTCAAGCAGAGACATAGAAGTGATCCCTGGGATGTATTTCCTATTTCCCATCCATTCGTCAAGATTTTTCTTGAGTACTAATGAAGAACTTTGTTTGACATAGATGGGTAGCCTGTTCCAGAGTATGATAAGTCTCTGGGACAGGAATTTATCCCTCCAGCATGTCCTGTTTATTGTGGTGACAAGGTTTAGGTCCCTAGAGCGTGTAGCTCGGAGGGATTGGGATTTCTTTAGGTGTAGCATGTCCAACAGCTCTGGGTTTGACATAGCTTTATATGTTGGGTAAAGATCATCACGGAGTAGGCGATATGCTACGGACTAAAGCTGGAGTTTTTTGAGGCGGTCAGTGTAGGGTATTTGTTTGAGGCCAGTAATCCTCTTTGTGAGGTACTTCTGTGGCCTTTCCATCTGCTGCAGATGTCTTGTGAGGTACATTCCAAAAGGGTCGTTGTACTCAATAATGGGACTGAGTGTCAAGTAGAGGGTAACAATGACCTCTGTTTTTCCTGGATGAGAACCCTTTTATGATGTGTGCCACGTAGAAGGACTTCATGACTACTGTGGCGATGTGACTATCAAAGGAGAGACTACTGTCCACCTGGGTCCCAAGGTCTCTTATCACACATTTGGTGTTAAGTAGATTGCTGCCTATGTGGTAGTTCATGGGTACAGAGTTTCTACCAAAGGGGATGACACTGCACTTTTTGGCATTGAGCTTGAGGCCATGGCTCTGACACCAGGCATCTGTCTCAGCGAGGCCCTTCTGTAGGATGTCCACATCATTTGGGGACTTGCCTATGGCTCCTAGTTTGCAGTCATCTGTGAATTTCGTTAGCCAGAGGCCTTCTGTGTTAGCCTGTACTTCAGAGAAGTAGATACCAAACAGGAGAGGTCCCAGGACAGAACGCTGTGGTACTCTCTTGTCACTGCTTTGAGGTCAGATTTGGAGTCTGCAACTTCTACAGTGTGGGTTCTGTCAGTGAGCCACTTGGCAACCCATCTTGTGATGTAGGGATTTATACCTAGTTTAGTGAGTTTAGCTATAATTCCAGAATGGGGGATGGTGTCGAAAGCCTTGGCGAGGTCAAGATAGGCTGTGTGAACCACAGCTTTGGTGAGTGCCTCAAAGAAGTCGAGCATGATCTGCCTTTCACAAACCTGAACTGGGTGGGATTCAGAGTTTGGAGGTTACCAATGTCTTTGTTTGAGTTCCATGATGATACATTCCATGGCCTTGCAGACCAGGCTCATCAAGCTAATAGGTCGATAGTTCCCGGGATCAGTATTGGCTCCCCCTTTGTGAAGTGGGATAACTGTTGCTGTGCGCCATTCAGTGGGCCCAAAGCCTGATACGAGGCTATTATTGAACATGGTGCTTAAGTGGGTGCCAGTTTGTTCTGAAGTTCGTGTAAAACGCAGCCTGGGATGTTGTCCAGTCCCATGGATGCTGTGTTTTTGGCTTTAGAGAGTACAGCTTTAACCTTTGGAGTTGTGATTACAGGGACTGCATTCTTCCTCCATAGATGTGGGCCCTTTAGGGGGTGGGGGGTAAAGTTAGCACTGAACCCATCATCCAGGATGTTGGCAATATCAGTTGGTTCTGTAATTTTCATGCTTTTGTGCTGCAACTTGGAGCAGATCTGGGTGCTGCCATCGAGATTCTTGACATAGCTATAGAATGCTTTGTGGTTGTCCTTAGAATAAGTGGCGATTTTTTTTTTTTTTTTTTTTTTTTTTTTTCGTAGCTAGCTTTGGAGGATCTTATAAGGGATCTCAGCTTCTTACTGAGGCTGACCAGGGAGCTCCTCCACCCATGGGATTTTACTCTCTTTTGCAACAGTTTCTTCCTTCTGTTGTACAGTCTGTTTATGGCAGGGGACCGCTAGATTGGCTTCCTTTTGTTTGGAGGATAGTGTCTTGGTTCTGTTTGGGAAAGCACGATCCATGCACTTGTGTAAGTGCTTATAGAGTGCATTTGTGTAGGATTCAGCAGTTGTAACTGTATTGTCCATCTGCATAGGTGTCATGAAGTTCACCACTTCTGTCTTAAGCATGACATTGGCTTTGGATAAATATTTTACTGTGGTTTCCTTAATGGGGGGTGGGAGCAGGATGTGGATATCAAGGGTGATTAGCTTATGGTCGGATCGGACCAACGAGGAGTTGACATCTGGTGTGGAACACCGGTCACTCATGTTGGGTAATGACTAGGTCTAGGATATTGTTGCCCCTGGTGGGGGTGTGGATAAGTTGATCCAGGGCATTAGAGTTTATGAAATCCAGAAAGCGTTGTGCTAAGGAGTTGGTACACAAGTAGTTTTCCTAATTAATGGTGGAGTAGTTGGTCACCCATTATTAGGGTGTTTGGTTGAACCCTAATATTTTCCAGTACATCGAGAAAAGAGGAGTGGGAATCCTGGGGCATGGTGGGGGATCTATAGCAAGCTACAATTTGGATTGCAGTTTTGCCCAGAGTTAGTTGCTCTTGGATAACCTTGGATGCATCATGCTGAGCAACTAGCTTGGAGGTGTGGATATCCTTAATGAATATGGACACACCTCCGCCTTTGGTGTTTCGGTCCAGGTTACATGGCCAAAACGTGTGGTATGAGTTATAGCCTGGTAGTGCAGGGGTGATCTCTGGTGCCTTGAACCAGGTCTCAGTCACTGCATGGATATCTATGTTCTCCATTTTAAGGAGTGCCTCGAGTGAGTGCATTTTGAGATTTAGACTATTAGCATTGAATAGCATTACCCTAAGTTTTTCTTGCTTGTTACTGTGGTGAATTTGTTATTTGAACCTTGCCTAAAAAAGGCACTATAGGGGCAGCAAGAGCCTTGGCCAGTATCCGGAATCCCAGGGGCGACCGGTGCAGGCCATCTGTGGCAAAGTATTGTGGTCTGTCGACCGTGTCATTCCAAACAGACAGATACTGGATCCCCTTAGAATGACACCAGAAGCTTAGCCAGTTGTTGAAGTCAGTCATTTTGTCCTTGTACTGCAGTATCATTCGGGGTGATGGCAGAATGCTACTCAGGGCTAGGGTCATACCTGCCTGGGCTGCAAGATCGGAGAGCTCTTCCATGTCTCTCTTCATGTAGTCCAGGGAGGTACGTCTCGGGTCATTCACACCAACATTGTCATGTGGAACTTTCCACAAAACAAAGATGTCATCCAAAAATCAAACTTAAAGGGCTACATGACAGAAAAAAAGCAGATTTAAAACCGATTTGTTTTTCCCACTCCAGTAGTACCAAATTGGCATATATGGGAGCACAAGAGGCTCTCATAGTTACCCTTCTCTTTTGCTTAAAGAATTTACCTTCAAAAAATGAAATTTTCCAATACTACCGACACTATCTCTTCATAAAGACTAATTTCATCTCCTGAGAACTGCATATACTTTATAAGATATTCCATCCATCTCTCTGTGGCTATAAACGTAAAGAGGCCTGTTATGTCAGTCATCAGATAAATTAAAACTTTAGACCAAATGTCCTGTTTTAATCTCCCTAAAAAATCCCAAGAATCAATGAGGAGCGGTGGTACCTGTCTATAAATCAGTTTGAGCCGCCTGTCAATAAAAGTGGACAGATTTTGGAGCCATTAACTGCCACAGTCAGCCTAAAAGGGGGTACATGAATGTTTTTATGTACTTTAGGGATTCCAAAAAGTGTGGGTACTAAAGGACTATCCACTTTCAACATATTATACCAATCTTTAGAAATTCTCTGCTCAATAAGATATTCCTCCAAAAGAAAATCTATTCTTCGATATGCAATATTGATTTTATTTTTAGAAACTGGTAATCTCTCCATCATATAATACATTGAATATGGCTCTGATGTAATCCAGTGAACTAAATAACACCATGCCTTCTTCTTTATCAGGCTACATAATACGGATTGTATTATCGTTCCTTAAATCAAACTACTCCCTTTCCTTTTGTGTTAAATTATGATGTTAAGTGTTTTATTTTACTAACTGAGTAAATGCCCTCAGTAACTGCACTTTCTAAAACTTGTAATGTGGGATCAAGTTGTGGATGATAAGTACTTATTAAAATTCCCTTCCTTTTTCTGGGTTTCCACCCCATTCTTAATAAAGTAGATAGATAAATTCAGTTTTAAAAAAAATATATAATAATTTGAGTTCTATAATATCTACTACATCTAGCCTGTCTGGAAAAGGGTGAAGTGTTTAGTAATAGGCTTTCCAGTATAATTATAAATGTGATGGCCTTGATGTATGAAGTCTGTACCATCAAATGAAACAATATCATTATCTCTCAAGGTTATTTCCGATACTTGGGGTAATATTAGTAAGTTTCCCTCCCCGTCCTCTGGTAATTAAAGTACCCTGGGTTGTGATTCCTTAATCCCTGTTGGGAGGAAAAAAAAACACTGAATGCTTCCTAATTTCCCAGGCCTGTTTAGCCACAGGGATTATGCTGTTTAAATCCCTCTGGTTTTCCCTGCTGTTTGAGTATGTATGCTTCTTTCATAGCATATTGCCCCAAATCCCTTTAAAGTTTTTTTCTGCTTTCTTTTGAAACCAGCATTAACCTTCTTATTCACATTAAAAATAGATTTATTATAAAAAAATTTCCATTGTTCAAATATTAAATCACTTCTAATTTTTTACATTGAGCTGTTCCACTTCATGAAAAATACTGTTTATATGGATTTTGTTATACTTAATAATCCTCTACATTAACTCAAACCTGTGTTTATCAAACATCAAAATAAAATCTCTAAACATTTCATCATATTTTAAACCAAATGGAAATTTAGAAACTCTTTTGTGGAACTATATGAAGTTTTTTTAAATGTTAATTATCCATGTGTAATGTCTTCAAATTAGTTTCTTCTGAAAAAAAAATAATATAATCCTTGAGTCCAGTCATCAGCTCCATCTGCCTGTTTGTCAGAAGACAACCTGGTATTAACATACTTATTAGGAACCCAGTTAAAATCAAAATCTCTTTTTAATACATCTTCAAAAACCATAAACTCATCAACATTCATACTCATACTTAAAGAAACATTGCTATTCACATTTGTATTCGTTTCTATTTGTTCCATTCATACCAGATACATAAGATATAACTTCATATGTTTTTTAGGGACTGTACCTGTTCCATTTGGTTGTATAATATCAGAGATCGAAATATATACTGACGAATTCTATTGAACCTCCATAGAGGAATTGCTGGTCATACTGTATGTAAATCCACTTGATGTTATGTGATCCTATCTCGCCTACATTCTGAATGTTTCTGTCAGTTTTGCTGTTTTTGGTCAAGCTGTTTTTGGTCACACTTAGTGTGATTGGGTTGAGTTTGTTTTTCCCCCCCATCCATCCAGCCTTCGGTCAACCTTTTGAAAAACTTTTTCAGGTCTCAAATCTTTAGTAGTTTAGAGTTCCCCCCTCATTTTTACAGTGTTTGTGTTAAACTATAACTGTAAGCTTAGATTTATCAAAAAGAATCTATAGTTTGTTAATTTCCTCAAAAAGTTTTTTAACATCATGTCCCAAACCCCTAGGCCTTGCTTTAAAAAAAATGTTCATGTGGTTTAAGATGTCTATATTACTGATGATCATTTTCTGTGTATATTGTCTTGTCTAGGGGCAGCACTTGCAGGAGTCATGCAGCTATGTCACGCTTTTTCAAAGGCCTCCAGGAGGAGGGAAAATAAATTGATCCTCTCCGGCTCTGCCAAAGACAGGGTGCTCCAAAGACTGTCCAGTCCCCAGTCTTCCAAAAATTTGTTTCGCCCCACCCAGCTGGTTTCGGAGTCGGCGACCTTGTTGCACCCGTGCCTCCTCCTCCTCCTCCGGTCGCCTCGCCGGGTGCTGTTGCAGGTGCTGTTGGAGAGATCTCCATTGCGAGACATCTAGAGATCTCAAACACACGGCTGCTGGATATCCAAACCCCCTCTGCTTAGATGCCATGGTGGTGGCATCTGGCTACACACAGACGTGGGGCAGAGGCTTCACGTCCATCATCCCTCTAATAAGGTCTAGGAGGATGGATAGATATAGGAAAAAGCCACCCCTGACTCAGTGTTTACCTTCACCTTCCTGGACTGAATTGTAATTTTTTTTACTTCAGAGGGAGGGAATTCAGGGATCTCATGTCAGATTCCTCCTCTCCTCTACCTGAGCCTGAGCAGCTAGCCCAGTTAGCTCTCAGTTGGCTCAAGTCTTCCTTCGCCCGGCCTCCTTTTTTGGGGGGTCCATTGTGTGACCCAAGGTGAAAGAAACTTACCACCACCCGCAGGGAGCAGAGGAAAATCTGCGTAGGTGCCGTTATTGCCGTTATTCCACTCTTCGCCTTACAAGGGAGGGAGGGGGAAAAAAATGTGGTTCAAAATAAGTTTTTTTTCTCCCCCCAGCAGAGAGATTCCCCATCCAGAGGCAGACGTCATGAGGGATTGCCGGCTGTGCTGCTCGGAGCAGTCGGGTGTCGGTCAATCACTCAGGACAGATGGGGTGTTGATCATTGCCGGAGGACACCATCCCATTCCTGCTAGAAAAGAAGGTCAACCGGGTCCCCACAGACCAGATCCGGATCAGAAAAATTACTCAGTTCTTTTTTTGCCCAAAGACACAAATTCGAGATGGTCCGCGTTACAATGTTCTTCCGTTGTTGAGGAAGGATGTTTGGATGCTGCTATGAGCAGACCTCAATATTATATCATACGATACATCGAGCGTCCAGTCAGCCTGGGAGTCAGTCATTACCAATTTTGTGCTCTGCCCTTTGGTCTCACCACAGCCCCAGGGTGTTCACCAAGTGTTTGGCAGTAGTGACTCACCTGAGAAGTCTTGGATTCCCAAGTGTTTCCCCTATCTGGACTGGCTCCTGACTGCCACCACCAGGCATCTACTAATGGACAACCTCAAAGCCACCATCTCCTGGGTGTTTCCCTGGGATTACATTCAATTGGTCAAAGTCTGTCTTGCTGCCCTCTCAGCATAAAGTTTATAGGAGCAGAGATAGACTCAAGATTGATCTTGTCTTTCTTCCTGCCGAAAGGATCCGAACTTTACAGGGCCAAGTTCAAGCTCTAATCTGGATGGTCCTACAGGTTTTAGGCTCAATGTCTGCCACGGTTCTTTTAGTTCCTCTAGCAAGATTACACATGAGGATTCTTCAGTGGCTCTTGTCAACTCAATGGTCCTTTCAGAATCTTCCCTCAATCATCACATCATGATTACGGAAATATGCAAAAGGGACCTTAAACCCTTTGTTCTCCCTCCAGTGGTTACCCTGACGACAGATGCCTCCCAGATAGGGTGGGGGCATTGTCTGGGCAGGCTAGTTCAGGGCTCCTGGCTTCGAGACGAAGCTCTTTTCCAGATCAGCGTGTTGGATATGAGCTCTGTACTTCTTTCACTACATGCCTTACACCAGTTTCTTCATATAGGCATCATTGCCATCCACACAGACAACATGTCGGTGGTTTGGTATCTGAACAAACAAGGAGGGACCAGATCGTACTCCTTTGCAGAGAGGCCATGAGGCTTCTTGGTAGCGACCCACATGAAAGTCAAATGTATTGGCGGACAAATTAAGCAGGACAATTCTCTCTCCTCACGAATGGTCTCTAAACCAGGTTTTCAAGAGATGGGGGTTGCAACTCCACAAAACACCAAGTGCCAGAGGTTCTTCTCCTTGATTCCACATCAGGAAGTACCAGCCATGGATGCTCTAGCACAACCTTTATGCCTTTCCTCCAATTCCACTCCTTCCAAAAGTTATTCAAAAGCTTCTCAACTGGGGTCTTCAATGATTCTGGTTGCCCCATACTGGCCTCGTCAGATATGGTTTCCTTACCTGGACCTTAGACCTGATCCCGGTTTGTTAATCCATCAGTCGGGACATTGGCACCAGTCCCTTCAATCTCTAAAATTGACAGCTTGGCTCCTCCACTTCCAACCTTAGTTAGAAGGCACACACTAGACACTAACAAATTGTACCTCAGTAAGTGGAAGAGGTTTGCTATCTTTAACATCCCTGTTTAATCAGGGATCTTCTGTCTCAACTATTAAAGTCCAACTAGCTGCTATCTCTAAATTCCATGAATCCTTGATGAGCAGCAGACTTTCATCCTGCACCTGGATCTTGATTTGGTGCTTGGCATTAACATCTCCCCCTTTTTGACCGGCTGCTACATGCGAATTAAAATATCTGTCTTCTAATCCATCCTTTGTCCCAAAAGTCTGTTCTAGTTTCTTTCTTTCCAAAATTCTCTAATGAAGCAGAATACACTCTCCATAAATTGGATGAAGTCAGACCAGTTGTTTGTGTCCTTCTAGCTACAATCTCAAAATGGACATCATCTATCAAAGCTCATTCTATTGGTCCAACCCGCACACTTTCATTTCCCACTACAAATTGGATGTGGCATCTGATTCAGGTGCTAGGGGCGCTGTCCCATCATTCAGAATGTGGGCGAGATAGATCACATAACATCTGTTATATAAGCAGGGTAATCATGTGTGCATGTATGCGGACAAACTAGATCTGGGGGACTGGTAGTGGTGCATCCTGGGATATAGTAAGCTCAGCCAATAAGAGACTTCGCTCTTTGGCATAAAGCGTGCCAGTCGGAACGAGAGGATCAGCCTCGACCCATCATTCAGAATGTAGGCGAGATGGATCCCAAACATCTGAAGTTATGGTGAGTACATAACTAAAAGTTTTACCTGATCTACAGCTCACCAAGCCTTGTTGAAAGGGGGTGGGACTTGCTTCTTTTGAAGATGCTTCCGGAAGTCACCCTGGCTCTGGAGCAAGTGTTGACACAATGGACACTCCTTTTTCCATTGGCAACGTACTGGCTCATCCTCCTGTCTGGTCGTGTATTTGTAATAAATATTTGTACTTTCTTATAGCAGAGTGGAAGGAATTTTTTGGTTACTTATTTTTTTTGTATTAGTTGCCTTTCAGTAACCGTCCTTGTCTGGTTTTATAGTTTTTGGTTGGACAGACATCCATCTTTGTAACATAGAATTCACCACCTCCTGTTCTGCATTTTTTTTAACTGGGTTTTTGCTACAGTTGTCTAATGAAACCCTGAATGAGGATGACAGTGCTTGCTGGAATGCACCCAGTTTTTTTCATCTAATAGTTTTGCATTTTTGCAGTTACAGCCATGTACTTTCATTTATTTTGGCACTGCTTGTATCCACAGAAAAAGAAACAAAGTGAGCTGACTGGAGACGTTTAGAGGTCACAGAAAATATTTTATCAAAAAATAATATAAAACAAAACCAAAAAAGTCCACAAATTGAGCACTTTCTAAAAACATCAAACTTCAGACCTTTAGTGAAGTGTTATTTGCTTTTTAAAAAATAAAATACCCATTCTATCATTGGAGTCTAGCACAATGGCATAAAAATTTGTGTATGCGTGCATATATGCATGTGTGTGCGTATAATGTATATCTGTATGTGTGTGTGTATATATATATATATATATATATCTGTATGTGTGTGTGTATATATATATATATATATATATATATATATATATATATATATATATATATATATATATATACCACACGCAAAGATGGTAAATGACCACTCCTCCAATGATAGAAAAATGCTTTAATAAACAACACAGCTCATCAACATGGATAAAACATCACAAAACAGAACATTTTTGTCAAATAATTAAGTCATAATTAACATAATCAAAAATGTTTATACATGTATATGAAATATTCAGATATTCTAGACAAAGCAGCCCTATTGCACTCTGTCCAACAGGTGAAAGCTATTGTGGGAGATGGTCTAGATTTTTTTGTTAAAAAAAAAAAAAAAGTTAAGGATTTGAAGCAACAATTATGGTACAAGTACTTTAGTAATGTCAGATCTTAATATTAGCACTATATACATACAGTTTTGTTAAAATTGTCTGCTTTGTCAGTCAGTATAGTAATGCCAGTGATTTATTTATACACTGACTGCCAAGAAATTTAATTTTAAATGTTTTGCTTCTTGCAACACAATTTAGCCATTTGTAAAAAATGTGCATCAGTTTATCTATGGAAAAGTAAACAGATCTCCGCACATCTTTCAGATATAAGAAAAGGTGATGGTGCTGCGGTAACGTTGTCGCCTCAGACGTTGCCCATTCGATTCTAAGACTGTCTTCTGTGTGGCGACATGTGTGAACGGGCGTTCCTTCGTTGAAGGTTGTGTGTTAGGCCCGGCAAGCCAGCACGTAAAACTCTACTGCCAATCATTAGCGGACCGGAGTTCCGCTGTGGCGACCCCCTAACCGGGAAAAGCCGAAAGACACAAGCAAACTAGAAATGTTTTATATTGCACATTTTAGGTATGATTCTGAACATGGTTTAACTTAGAGTTGTACAACTACTCGCCACAAGGTGGCGATTTTGTCACAGCAAAAGAATGTGTTGAATACAAGTGCATTTCTTTATTTCGTGTGGCTATTTGACCTGGTTTTAATGCTAATTTTAGTATAAAAACTGTACTGAAATTTAAAAATATGTTGAGATTTGTTTTTTATGTATTCTTTATAAATTAAAGTCAACTCCACACAGAGGAACGCTGCTGTATCGTAGCAAACCAAGTAAATAACAGCAAAAAAACACTTCAGCAGCTCACAGCAAAGTCTCCAAACATATGAAATCTAAAGTCTTTATTAAAAAACATTTATTAGGTAATCGGTTTCACAAGCAGTAAGTTTGCTTCCTCAGATCTTAATAAAACCAGCCATAATCGTTGTGCTTTTAACCCCCTATACATTTGAAATCAGCCTATCACTAGTCATTCTACATTAACAGCAAGTAACCCCATTCATTACCAAGTTACATAGGAAAAATACAGGCAGTAAAAGTTATATCAAATATAAAAATAATAAAAATTAACTTATAACTGAAGTTATTTCATACGCTTTTTATTCAGCTTGTATGTAATAGTTTTGATCATTGAGACCCTTACCTAGATGTGCACTAAATTTTTTTTATCCATTTTAGTTCTCTTCAGCAATGTTAGTAATATTCCATAACTTTAGATTTTCATGCAGAATCTCCAAGACAATGAACTTAAAATAGTGATTGCTGCCCGACTCCAAAATGTTTGGCTACAGCACTATATACATGCCCCCTCCTCAAACAATACATATGGTCCTTAATTCTCTCTCTTGACCTTCTCTTTGTCTTCCCGATGTAAAATGATGCACAAGTGCAACAGCGGGCAAGGTATACCAAATTCCTGGAGTTACAATTGGCGTCAACCTCTAGCACATAAGATCTTTCCAGTATCAGGATGTATAAACTCTGTCCCTTCATAAATATATTCACAGAAGTTACATTGCCCACATTTAACTGTACCTCTACCCTTTGGAAAAACGGAAAGAATGCTCAACAGTCAGTACAGTCACAAAGCCTTAACGCGATTTTATTATAAACAAAAAATTAAATAGCGTTTTCGCTACTAAAACCA